>NW_018020653.1:76398-97060 GCF_002006095.1 Pseudomyrmex gracilis
AAAAATACAAGAACGTCATTATTCGGCCATTATATATTTTCCCTCGTCTAATTTTTTTTTTTTTTTTTTTTTTTTTTTTTTTTTTTTTAATCCCTTTTACGGCATATAACCGATGCGAATTTACATTCTCGTTGGATTTCGCAGCGGAGCCAAAGAGCAAGCGAACGAGAGGCGGATGGACGCGGCATCTCGTTACCTCTCTCTAAATTTAATCCACGGCGGATCGAGGTCGCGCGATTCGAATTTTCCGATCAGGAGTGGACACGTATCCCCTTATCTGATCGACGAGTGCACTAGTGAACGACAGAACGGGATAATGAGAAAGAGGAGCAGACAGGAATTTATCGCATTCGAAAAAAAATGCTCTCCGTTAGTACACGGGATCATCGATCCGACAATGATAACGATGTGCTACGCCGAACAAGTCCGATCTAACATTTCTCTGAATTTAGGAAGATAAAAAACAAAAAAAAAATAAAACACAAAAATATGAAAAACATTCCTTCTGGCACACGCTCGATGCAATCTCGTAATATACAATCGGGGAACGAATTCATGTAGCAAAATTCGATGTGCGCGACAGTACGTTTCGCGACATAGAGAACTTATTATAATTCCGCAGTAAAATAATCGTAATTCGCTGAAACTATAGAATTTGTATCACACAATTTCGTTTTGTCGCGATGGTCTATGGAAACAATAAATTCGGAAGTAATAATACGGTGTAACAACCAAGGCAAACTCGTACGTATACAAACACGCGGTAACGCGATGGTATACATACCATCGTATAAAACGTAAAATGTAGTTCAGATGGAAAAACAGAGAATATATTTATAGAACATGTACACTACATCGCAAGAGAGATAGAAAGAGAGAGAGAGAGAGAGAGAGAAAGGGAGCGCATTAATAGTCTGTCGCGTGCTGGCTTTTATTTTCGAAAACTTATTGTCGCGCGCCGCGCTATTCCGCGCTTAATTTTATTATTGTTGGCGCGCCTGATGTATTTTTATTTGTGTACTATGTTTTTAGAAACACACACCGAGTGTGAGTGTGCGCACTAAACGAATGACTAGTTTACTTTTTTTTTTTTTTTTTTTTTCCAACATTTGAGAACATTTCGTCGCGTATTACACGATTTTTCGCTCACACGTTCCGGTCAAATAAGAATTTTGAGAAAACACCAGTTTCAAATTCGTTAAAGAATTTGAGAGAAATGTACACGAAACTCGGGAATATCGTATGTACGATGGGTCGCCGAACTTGTTGCGTTTCGCCTATCTTTCGGAGCGTGAGCCAGCGTCGGTGGTTTTCAAATATTTACATTTTCGAAAATCCGATACCGCATGCGGGGCTCGAGCAATTGTACCAATTCGCTCTCGTTCCGTTCCCTGACTCTCGCAACAAAGATATAGTCGGAGAATTGCTGAAATTCTCCCGAATTGAATTTACACCTGCTTTGACCTGCGAGCGAGAAGATACGAGGAGCCTTTATACTTCGACGGAAATTAACAAGGACAACAGAAAACCAAATGGAATCTCTCTCGCGAGATGCGAGAAAAAAGCTGAGAAAAAAGAAAAACAATACGCGGATTCGCGTACGGGTTTAGAAAGTGAACCAACGTTTATTCAATACGTGCAAGGGAATAACGGTAAAAAGATTACAGGAGCGTTTAAAGGAGCGCTACGTTACGCGGAATGGGAAACACGATGTGAGAGATTCGATATAGCGTGAGGTTCACACAGGCCGTTATTACATTCTGCCGAAGGTACTATAGGTAGGTAGGTAGGTATTTCTCGCGCAAAGGAAGCGCTGCGAAAGGCAGGAGAGAGGTATCGTTCGTTCGCGCATCGACCGAAGAGAAAGAGAGAGAGAGAGAGAGAAAGAGAGAGAGACAGAGAGAAATCCGTTATTATTTATTGCCGGCGCGCGAAACATCCTTTCTCTCTTGTCATTTCGTCCTAGTCTCGCTGCAGCAGATGCGACGGCGCGAAAACGCGCTCTCGAGAAAAGCGAACGAGCGAACACAAGTCTTCCCGCGAAAAAATGTTATTGTAGAAGGAGAAGAGTTTCACACGGACGTGGCGTATAGTTCGGTCGGACTTCACGTCAGGTAAAGTAAAAAGTAAAAAAAAAAAAAAAAAAGTTAAAAAAGCGGAACGGAGCTGAATTTTAAACTTCTCGTGACCGGGGAGTTACGATTTTTGCGGTTTTATTGTTTTGACTTTATTGCAAAATTTTTATCTCCCGCTTCTGAAGAGAGAATCAGTCACTCTCTGCTGCTGTGCCCGCATTCACTTCGGTAACATCCTTGCGAGCCGTGGGAATTTCCTGAGCGCATTTTTTAGTTCATTTAATATTCATCGGCGAGACCGATAGCACAAATTCAATAGCGATATGTTTAACCGCTCAACCGTAGCGGAAATGCAAAAATCTTTCCCAAAGTATTGCGCTCTGGATGTAAAATATACATTATTTGCGCACCGAGCGCATTGTGTGAACGCGACAATACATATTATATATATTTGTTATATTTTTATCGCGTGATATGGTTTTTTTTTTTTTTTTCTTGTATTCGTGCTATGGTGTACGTGCACACACACACACACATATATATTCCGCGATACCATTACAGAAACACGAGCGGCGCATCGCGAATGCGATCATTTCCGCGAAAAAGCACTGAGGAAGATTCATGCGCGTGCGAGCAAGCATCGCGCGTCCATTCTCCGGCGTCCTTTGTTGCACTCAGAATAGAAGCCATGTATCATTTTCGTTCGAATAATAGCTAATTGCGCCGTGGATTCGTTTACTCTCGAGTGTAGAGCCTGAGGGGGGAGCCCCGTTGTTGCGTTCTGCCGGTTGCATGTAACGCAGCTTCACAGAGAAAGAGAGAAATGTCTGTGGAAGCGAGGAAAATGGCGGTGGATGCGGGGAATATCGGACTACTAGAGCGGGTAGATGCGTTATTATTTATTGCCGGTACGAAACACGAGTTTTCGCTCTTTCTCTCCTCTTTCTTTCTCTCTCTCTCTCTCTCTCTCTCTCTCTCTCTCTCTCGCTCTTCTTTTTGTCTTTTCTCTTTCTACCTATCTCGCAAAAATAATATATACGACGCGTTGCGAACAGTTTCCGACCTGAAATTCGTAACAATCGTTACGTGGGTTTTCGTCGAATCTCACGGATAAAAAGTTTTCCGAAGCTTCACTTTAAGAACCTTCAGTCGATTCAGACGCTTTGTTTTTCATTGCGCGCAAGACGTGCGTACATATACTGAATGTTACACCAAGCGGATAAATTGTTACATCTGGCAAACGACTCGTTTTTCCGATATTTCTCTCGTGTAACGATTTACATTTTGTATAAATATGTATGTGTAATTAAATGTAAATAAACTATATTTCCGCAATCATCAGAAATCTACGCAACTATTTGGTTTTTGATCGCGCGTGTTTTATGATTCGTTGAAGCGCCGGTGGGGAAAATGAATAACCGAAAGGGAGGAGAGAATTTGGGTCACGGAGTACATCGAGCGAGTAAATTCGTTATTATTTATTGCTACTGCAACTCGTTATTATTTATAACAATTTTTTTTTCCTCGTCGCTGCGTGACATAGAGGGAGTTTTAGATGAGGTTGGCAGAGAGATTTAAAAAAATCATTTCTGCAAAAATGCCCTGTTGCCGGGCAATATTCACGCGTGCTTCATCGCCACCATTGCGCCCTTTTTTTCGCCGAGATAAAAATAGAAGATAAAATCCATCATGCTTAGGATCAAACTGTAATCAGTAAATTGAAACAACGTCCAATTTGTGCACAATATTTTGTTGTAAAAAAATATATATATATATGTATGTATGATAAAATAAAATGAAACGAGCGAATCAGGAACATCCATACCATTAGAAATAAAAGGATGTTGTTGTGTAGCCAAAAAACTATACATGTCGGAAAACTGATACTACCGTGGGACCAAACTAGCGTTTTAACATCATTTTGCATAGTTGAAAAATATTATAGTTCCGTTTTCGACAACAAGAGACTGCATAAACTTAATACCATCGTGGATTCATCCGTGTTCAACATCCATCACAGCTGCGCGGAGACACACATGCGAGAGAGCGAGAGCGAGAGAGAGAGAGAGAGAGAGAGAGTGAGAGAGAGAGAGGAGGGAATGAGAAAACTGGGGGAAAAAAAAGGAAAATGGGAAATATCGGTCACGAGGCACATTGACCGGGCGGACTCGTTATTATTTATTGCCAGCGTGAAATGCTTTTCCTCTTTCGTAGTTACACGCCGATGCAGCGCGAACGACGAAGAGCTCATCCGTGATGTTTCGCAGCGCACGGGACAACCGGCCGAAAAAAAAAAAAAAAAGAGCGCGAGCGGACCTGTCGCGATTTTCATGAATAGGCAGACTGAGAAAGATTCATGCACGAGCTGGCATTACTCCGATTTCTCATTGGGTATCGTCGAAACTGGGGGAGGCAAAAAACAAAAAAACAAAAAAAAAAAAAAAACAGTGCGGCCGAAAATATCGGCTTTCAAAATCGTTAGAGATATTAAAACCGGACTCGCGTTTTATCATAGCGAGCATCGATGTATCATCTTCGTATTTATGATATAAAATAATGGCGCGCTCGATAACACATTTTTGTTTTTTTTTTTTTTCAACAGTCAGATGTGAAAACTAAAATTTTTCAGTTTACATTTAACAGATTGTCATTAGCTCGGGAGCAGGGATCAGATTTTCGTGGGAAAGAGAGAGAGTAGCAGTAAAATACGACTATATATAGAGTCAAGCTAGAAAGATTTTTACATTAACAGGCTTTTTAACGATACAAGAATTTAAAGTCATAAAGATTTCCGTCAGCGAAGAAGAAGCCGGTGGCTTTCTTTGTGCCAGCATTAATAAGGCATACGGGGAGACGACATTTAATCTGCTTAACGTGATTTAACAAAAAGCCGTCGCCGAGGAAGTCGTTAGCGAAGGAAAAAGTAAAATACTTCAAACGTCCGCCACTCGAGTTACTTACGAGTGTTATTATCCGCGATAAAACGGAGGGACGCGCTTTACTACGTCAACCGTGAAAAATACACGTTTTGTGATCCTTCAGATCCGGAACGTTTTAATTAAAAACAAAAAAACAATAAATAAATAAATAACAAAGAAACGTTCGAGCCGGAGCAGCGCGCGCAATTTACGCGCGGAGCACGTAAGAATCTGAAGAATTGTCGTTACGTGAAATGCGATAATGCGAATGTATATAAATAGAACCGGAACGATGTACACACACACACACACACACACGCGCGCGCGCACACACGTCAACCTATAGTTGCTCGCGTCGCGCTTTACGTGATTATTCATACGGCCATTATTACTCGTTTTCGCGCGGCGGCTTCTCATTAATTTCTCTTTAATCCGTCCAACCAAATGCAAAAGCCCGCATTGTTCCGTATATAATCTACCTACGCGAAATATTGCGTCAGCGATGACCCGCGCGCGCGCGCGTGCATGCTATTTCGACTCTTGCAATATTCACTTTAACGTTGATTTTACCGCGTTTCTAAATTAGGTTAGCATCCACATCTCCATCGCGTCGTCCAATAAAATGAGCAATCATTTGTTTGAACAAATGGGATATGTATGGGAGGGAATGCCGCGAAAGAATGCGCGCACGCGCGCGCGTGCGATGATCGTGCGAGCATAAAATTACACGTCGTCATGTGTCGTCGGTGTGTTGCACATCGCGTCGTTTAATACATCACGCGATAAACAAAATTTATCTGTTTCTAAACACAGAAACGAATGACAATATTTCACACAGCCCGAGCGGAATTTGCAACATCACACATCAAGTGATGAAACACGATGCGTCTCTGTGCGACAATTACCGCGATTTGAAACGCGCGAAAAATAAAATGACAAAAACCGTATATATATATATATATATATATATATTCAGAGGATGCCAATTGCGCTAAAACGCGAACTAAACGGCGACTCAACTTCGCGGTTGATGAGTTTCGAAATTAATCGTTAATTAGGACGAGCCGCGCCATCAAACGCAACGCGAGATACCGCGGCCTCTTTATCATGTCCGCCAGCTACATTTTCACGGCTGGCTCTTCACGACCGATCGCGTCAATAATCGCACGCAACGCTTGCGTTCTCTCTGGTCGTTTCTCTTTCGAGAGTACTGTCCTTTATACGAGAATGCGCACGTGTGTGTGTGTGTGTGTGTATATACGCGCGCGCGATGGAAGATGACTGCAGGGGATTGCGCACTACCGGAAACTACAGTTTGAAAACGAGATTCTTGTGCAGTCTTTCACGTGTGTGTGTGTGTGTGTGTGTGTGTGTATGGGAAGAGAGAGTAACAAGGGGGTGCGAGAGAAGTCCCGCAGTGAAACCCGAGGCGATGGAGTTGAGCGCAGTTAATCCGTTCTCTGCATTCAGAAGACACGGTGCCGTTTCTTGAATGCAGAGATAAAAAAAAAGGTCGAAGGGAAACGAGATGACGAGATAAGACGCAACGATCACAAAGCTTGTTTGCATATTCTTCTTATTTATTTTTTTTTTTTCTCTTATCGTTACGCACAAATTGAAATCGCGCAACCCATTTTCCGTGTAATTGCGTGACGAACTTGCGCGCGCACACAAGAGAGATGCGGCATTATTGTAATATTTATTTTTCACGAAAACTATTCATCTACTACTCGAACACGCTGCATAATAGAAAATAGTTTTCGAAGCATAGTCTCGAAGGTGGTCGAGTGGAAGGGCGAAGAACACCGCAAGGTGGTTCTAACATGCTCGAGGACGGATTACATACGCTCAACTTTATCTTCTCGAGTTTCGTTCCTTCACCGCGGCTGCTCCGCCTTCGTCTTCATCTTCTTCCCTTGTGAGTCACTTCTCAAGTATTCGCAAGAATTTCAATACCCAGAACACAGACGCCCCGCAGCAGCCTCGAGTCATTTTTGAACAAGTAGAGATTATTAAATACTTGGAAACATTAGCGGCGCGGGGGTTTGTGTGTGTGTGTTGCGTCATAAAACTGATGAAAATAATTAAATTGTTACATTTTGTAAAAGTTCTTCCGTGAAAAAAAAAAAAACATCTCGCGTGTGTGTTCAAAAAATACGAGACAATATCAAAACTCTGATAGAGTGGCACATTTTTCATATACAAGCGAGATACGCGCGTGCATTTCACCACCCCGGAAAGAGGCGGCGGGTTGATCAATCGCGTCGAGACCGCATTTTCGACGATTACCTGTCTTCCGTGACACCTGCCTACACCAGAATCAAGCGGGACGACAACTGGACGACGTCGGGGGAGAGAGAGAGAGTCCTGGAGAAACGATAAAAGTGCATTATTTCAATAACCGAAACGATTCTTCCGAGCCAGCGGTTCCCGACGACAGGAAACAACATCCTCTGGCAGTCGGCCAGGCGGTAAAGAAATGCCGAAATCCCGTCTTCCCAATAATCGGATGTGTTCCTGCAGTGTTCCTGGCACAATGCAGTTATCCACTTCAATGAATTTATCCCTCTCCGACGACCCATCCACTTCGCCATACCTCCTGGTAGTTTTCTACCTTTACTACGTTCTTCAAACCTTGCGTCTTATTTCCGGTTCCCCTATACGGTCCCTTGACATCTTCCAAAAACTTGCGAATTTTTGACCCGTCCCAAACGTTGACACTTCAATTCCGAGAGTTAACGCTCGAAACTCCGAGTTTTCGCACTGACGAAGGTACGCGCGGATGTTCTTCATAGGTGCGCAAAAAAAAAAATACAATCGAGTCAGATACACGTGGAAGAATCTTCGAATAAATTTCCTGCTATTTTTTATGCATTATGTGCACACTTGCCTGATGTACATCAATTAACTACTGAAACTTTAGTAAAAAAAAAAAAAAACAAACAAACAAAATTCTCTTTGTTTTATTTTTTCGAGACCTGATTTGTTCGTTTGAAGCTTCCTTCGCGTATCGCGATCGCGGAGAAAAAGAGCAACGATTCTTTCATCTGCCTTTTGCAATATATAGAGAAAGGTCATTGGCTGGCGGATTACCTTCTGCATACGCTCTGTGCATTCGTTGCATTTTCTGAAAGCTCGAGGCAAGTATAAAGTGCATCCCGTGCCCCGTGGCATGCAAGCCGAATCTGGCTTTCGGGCGTAGCCCCCGTAGAGCTCTGCGGCACCTATTCGCTTTATCTTCTTTTCGGAAAACGGGTTGGCCCCATTGGCGTCCCTAACCCCTGCAAGTGGTTTAGGGCTGACCTTACGTTTCCGTGACCCGTGAGCAAAATATTTTGCGCGCTGATGTATTCCCTCTCTTGGCATTCCGCACGCCGTCGCTCCTTCCACCCTTTTTCCCCGGGTCTTTCTCTGTGCATCCGCGACGGAAACGAAACCTCCGAGTGAGCCCCCGACGATGTATATATGTATATATATATATATATATTTTCGCGGTGAAATCAATTTGCAAACTTCGAAACCATTCGCGTGTCCCGCAAGATAAAACATTGCCTCGCGTGAAAATTATATTTCCAGCGAAAGAATCCCGGTTGTGCGGAGTTGCTCCGCCCCGCTTGTGTTTATCGTCCCCTCGTGTAATATTGAGAAGAACAAAATCGTATAAATTTCTTTCACGTTTTACTCTCTCTCTCTCTCTCTCTCTATCGCTGTTTTTGGAAAATCGTTTCCACGCTCGCGCGAGCTGAGATATCAGATTCAATCCGAGCTGCAACGACATCGCACTATTTATATTCATAAAAAATAAAAAAAAAAAAAACTGTCGCTAACAGAAATACAAAGAAGTGTCCCGCGTGTACGTTGCTAAAATAAAAGAAATCGCGAAAGAGGGAGTTCTGCATTTAATTAGTCGCGACGAACTCGGCCTCGCTCTCTCGAAGCCTAATGAAAAGAAAAAGAAAACGATCGGAGAAACGGCTATCGCGAAAGGCAAAAAAATGAGTAAATAATCAGATTCCGTAGCGAGAAATAATCTGCAGTTTCGACGCGGCAATAAAAGCGGCGCCAGCGGCAGAGGCACTTCGGCCTGAAAAACAATTTCTGCTTTACGAGAGCGAGAGAAAGAGAGAGAACGACGACCAAGTAACAGCGACTGCCCTCATTACAGTAAGCGTGATTTTAATGATAAGGAAAATTATCCAAAAGTTTAAACGGCGAGGTAACTTTCTGCATTCTCTCTCTCTTTCTCTCTCTCTATCTCTCTCTCTCTCTCTCTTTCTCGATACCTCGCGAATAACGATTTCGCTGAAATGTGGCGAGGCCCGGCAAAGTTAAAGGTTAAGGAGGCGTGAACTTACGACAATTGGATGCCAGGAGCAAACGTATGAAGCTATCAGAAAAGTTTCGGGATATCTGCTACGATTCTTTTCGGGAAGCCTTTCGGGAAGAGAGAAAAAAAAAAGACGATTTATGACGGTCCAGATTTTTCTCGTTCTCCCCGATATATCGTGGAGGAGCAGAAGATATTTTTGAAAAAATATATATATTTTTTTCTATAGTATAGTTTTTGTACAAGAACGAAAAAATGTACAAAATAAGAGAGAACACAACAAATCTCTTAAAATGCTTGGACCATACGGTGGCGCTGCATCGTGCAATCCTACACTTTGGCACATCACTCTTGATTAAGTAACCATTTTGACGCGCTAACTGGCCGAATATCGGCGCGAATTCTTTATTGTTCGCCTATTCCATTCAATAAACCGCTTTCAATCGGTGTGGGATTTTTTTTTTTTTTTGCAAATCGTCCTGTTCGACGCGGGAATTGTTTACGCGATTATTAACGCTGACAAGAGTCGAGGATGCGATGATGCTCGGATCGATCGAACGCGCACGAATTTCGAAGAGCAAACGAATTTCACGAGAAAGAGAGAGATTGAGAGAGAGAGAGAGAGGTCGTCGCGGGGTCAGAGTTTGCGTTTCGAGGATGTTGGAACGTATCCAACATTTAGACAACGTGAAATAACGTCTTCAATATTCGCCAGAATCTCGCGCATACAAACTCATTGTCCCCGATCGAACGTGTCTGTCCTTTCAACATTCGAACTCCCAATATCGAATATCGACTTCAAGTCCCGGTAATGCGATAATGTCCGGTGTGTGTAACGTATGTGCAGCGACACACACAAACATCTGCCTCTTGAGTGTACATAAATTTACACACATTTACACATTGTGTGTAAAATTACATTTATTATTTTGCATTATTATTATTCGTACCAGAAAATTGCACTAAGCATGTTGTTAACTGCGGTCAATTGTTTGTGTTACGCGAAAATAATAATTGTCATGTAATTGGTTAGTCAAAGTCAAAGAGGAAAAAGGAAACTATACACATGTGTATGTATTATTACATTATTTTCCTCTCGATTTAATAATGTGACTAACCAAATCGAGGGAGTTGATGAAAATTCGTTTAAGTCAAATTGCAAATACAACGTGCGGAATATCAATTTGTACCGTAATAAGAATAGTTTTTAATTATAACAATATTATCATAATTTATACGGCAGTCGGAGGAAAATATTCCGCACGTTAATAAACTCACCCGTAATTATCGCGCATATATTTTATGCTAATGTGGTTTCATGGTGCCCTGTGGCTGTGTTATTTCCCAGTGAGAAGAGAGAGAGAGAGAGAGAGAGAGAGAGAGAGAGAGAGAGAGAGAGAAAGAGAGAGAGAGAGAGAGACAAACTCTTTCTCTCTCTCTCTCTCTCTCTCTCTCTCTCTCTCTCTCTCTCTCTCTCTCAAGGATGTCGTTTGTTCAGTAAATTGCGAGAGCTCCCGCAGCAGCAGCACACAACGGTCCATAAACAACATATAAAACCACGTCGAAATATATCTCTCTCCCTCTTCTTCCCCCCTCTCTTTCCCCGATCAGCCTCTCTTCAATCCGTCCGATCGCCCTTTTCTAGTGTCTCGCCTAAGCGACTCCCGTTCCAAATTTAATCAATCTCGATAACAAATGTACACGCTTGTCAATAACACGTCTCGGCTTGAGAGAGCGCGCGCGCGCCCACGATAAAAGTGCCGCGATAAACGTACCACGGATATCGAATATGGCTCGCATTTTCGCCCGTGACGCTGATCCGCCCCGACGATCGGTCGGGCGATCAATCGATCCCCGGGATCTCTCTCCCGCTTCCTTCGCTAATACCAATGCTGAAGTATCCTCCCTCACACACTCTCTCTCGTATTCCCCAACGCGCTTTGCGCACACGAACAAACTTTCGCGCACATCGACACATACACGCACATACACACACAAGTAGACACACAGCCGCGAACGGTTTCCCAGTTTTCCCGGATCTCAGGGGGGAAGAGATCACCGCGCGCGCAGGTGTCCCGCGGCGAAGATTCCCGGAGGAGATTTCCTGGGAAGTCTGACGCGCGGGAGTATCGCTTCCACAGAGTGTGAGATTGAGTTCGGGTGTGCTTTTTCCCTTTCCCCGGCGAAGGAGTCTCGGCGGTTCCTCTTCCTTTTGCCGCCGCGACGGAGGAAGAAGCGACGTCGATGCCGGCGACACGAGATATAGAGGCGGCGGAGGGGAAAGGAGGAAGACGGTAATACCGCGGGATCGGGTGAGATTGAGAGAAGTGAGCGGAGAGGCGCCCGAGCGGGAAAGATGATGGATACATACACTTTATTATGTTACAGCGGGCGCTCCCGAAAAGAAAAGAAAAGAAGAAATAAAGAAAGCGATCTCGAAAAAGGAACCGCGCTTATAAGCGCAATTATTTCATCCCTTATGACGTTTGTCGGTAACAAAAAAAAAAAAAAAGAAAAACGTAGAGACAAAAACCATTCTGTGCGCGACCGCGGGTGGTTCTTGCCAATATTTCTATTAAAGAATCGTCTACAACAGCGGGATGAGATATCCTCGTGCAAAATAAAACGATAAAAATATTTTGTATTTTCTCGCGCGAAATGAAAAACGCACGAGGATCGGTATCTGGTCTCGACGTTGGTCTCGGGAAAGGTTGGCAGCTTGCTCCGACTTGTATTTTGTCTCTTCAAGAATCGCGCGGTCTTGTACAACAACGCTCCGTTGCAGCTGGCACGCCGACCGACCGAATCGCGGGCACGCGAGAACCTGAAATTTTCAGTCGCATCCGCCGACCTCTCGTGCGCTTCTTCTTCTATTTTCATCGATATAACGCCGGTGAAGCGTAACGCCGATACACCCGGGGAAGTATTTGGTATCGGCACGAAAGAATGCCTTCCTGCTATCGGCGAAAGAGCGCTTACGCACGATTCGACGGATCGCGATAAATGTGGCGGCGATTGGGAACGAGAGTCAATGAATGCTCCGGCCTGATCGGCTTTTCTCTTCTTTCACGGCGAACTGACTGTACGCCAGCGATAACGCGCGTACAGATGTTTAATCTTTCCGCCATGCGCTGTGTGTGTGTGTGCACACGGAAAAGAAGAAGAAGAAGAAGACGTTTGCCGATTGCTCTTTCACCCTCTCTCTGTCTCTCTCCCGCGAGTGATTTCCACCATTTGAGCGATTGCACACAACCGTATCTTCTTCCATAAAAAAAAAAAAGAAGACCAAACCAAAAAACAAAAAAAAAAACAGAACGATATAAACGCCGAAGAGAAAACATATCGAGCGTGAGAAATCACCATTGCCGCGAGTAACGATATTACGCAAACCGTGAAGATTTACTCACAGCCGCGCTGCGACAAATTATAAAGCGTCGGGAGTAAATGGAAAAAAAAAAAAAAAACTGCGATATAAAATTCATCGAGAACTGAAATTAACGCGGGAATGTAAATTCGCCCGAAAACGATAAAAAGGACGCAAACGGTCAAATTGGCCATTTTTCCTGGCAAGTCGAATATTTGATGTGGCGCTAGTAGCGCGGATTAATATTTACAAACCATAGATCGCGTCGTCTAAGCCAATATTTCATGCCGCTCGCGAGACCGACTGATTTATTTCGCCTTTCTGGCAACGCACGAACGTTCTCGTTCGAAAGTAGGCGGCGTATCGCGGCTGCGGCGGCGTCTATTCCGCAATTCATAATGCGAAATTGATATTAAATTAGAAATCCAGGCACGCCGCACGTTTTTCCCTTTTACGAACGCTGAAAGTTGTAGGAAAAAAAAAAAAAAAAAAAAAAACCCCCGACCCAATAAATTTTACTTTATAAAACTCGCGCTGCTTTTTTCCACTCCCTTCGAATGGGAAAACTGTCATCTGCGTTGAAAGCGGTATATTTGCTGAATCGCTTACCGATTGCATCTATTTTTGGAGAAAAGGACGCGACAAACGGAACATAATAAAGCAGCGGAGATGGAAGGGGATTTTTTCTTTTTGTAATCTGTGATGTATAATTTACACAAGCAGTCTCAAAAGCAAGTTGTGTAATTTTCGCTAATTTGAAACCGCGGGGAGTGGCAAGTTTCTCGCGCAGTTTCTAAAATTATTAATATAAATTTATGAGTAATTTATTAGATCGCCAACTTTAGATTGAGATGCTTAATTAAATAAGTAGCAGTTTCGCGAACTAATGAGCTGGCACTGTGTGCTCGCACGAACATTAGACGGAATTGCCGTAACGTCGCTCCGGAAGTTCGCTCCGATTTTGCCGGGGTTCTTACTTACTTCTTTTGCACTCAAACTCTCTCGGACTCCGACAAAATCGAGGAGGCCTTCAGATTGGACCAATTAACGAGCGGGCGGCATTTGCCGTGACTTTCGAACGTTGATTGGCTCGCGGATCGCTCTTCTGTGAAAAAGTATGAACCCTGCCTTGAGTTTTCTTTTTCTCTCTCTCTCTCTCTTTCTCTCTCTCTCTCTCTCTCTCTCTCTCTCTCTCTCTCTCATCTCGCTGTCGAGTCGAGCAAGCACTCCAAGCTGGAAGAAGCCGTAGGACAAACTAACTACTTATTAATTTACCGCCGACTAATGAGCCGCGGAGCGAGAGAGAAATGCTCGACAACAACGACGAGACGGTCGGGTATTTTAAGCAGCGGAAGTATAGTCGGAAACGAAAGTCGGTCATTTCGGATGCCTACACTACATCTTCTGTATGCAAGCGCGCGGTGGTGTCTTGCTCAAATATTTATCCGCGCCACCATTACGCCGTTATGTTGGCGCGCGAATTACGCGAAATCGTATATTACGGAGAAAGAAAAGAACAGCGCGTTTACGTGAGAGAACAAGCGCTTTCTTAATAAGCGACTGCATTTGCTAAAAAAAAAATAAACAGTCGGACAAACTCGATGAACTCGTTGTAACATCCGACGTTTGCAAACTTCGCGTTAAAATATTCTCAATGCGCGAATTTCCTATATTCATCCAAGGCGCACATAAATCTGTCGACTAACGACATGTCTCGCGGAAGTAAAATTAGATTCTAATTCGACGATCAAGGTGTCTTAGTTTCACATCGCGTGCGACGAGTCCGCGAAGTATTCGGCGACTCGGTTATTCGCGACACGCGATTAGAAGAAGAAACGGCCGTGGGTGACGCTAATGTCTTCCAGGTGTGTCGTGGATGGATGCGGGTAACGTGTAATTCGCCCGGGGCGCGTTCTAATATGTGGCACGTAAATCGCACGTTAACTTGTCGCTGCATCCGGTCGATTGAGTCAACTGCAGTGATTAATGCGCCTTATCCCTGGCAGAAATTAGACTTAAAAAAAAAAAAAAAAGAACCATTAAGAGCGCGCGTACACACGAGAGATATATCGTCCATTGTAACAACCTAACTTATTATCGCGTATCTGACTCGGGGAAAGATATTTGTTTTTCTCCCGTGGTGTGTGCGCAGCGCGCGCATTAGGAACAATCTCAAAGCCGCGCGGTGTACATTTTCCTTGACGTGCGAAATTGTTATTATTTAATTGAATGAATTTTCTAAAATTTAACGAGAGAGAGAGAGAGAGAGGAAACGCGGCGCAAATTACGCGGGAAGAAATCGATTGTTTGTTTTTTGTGCGAAATTATGCAAAATAAACTGCGCGAGACTTCCGAAAGAGAGACGACGGTAACGCGCGAATGAAAATTGTTTCGTAAATTACAGCGCCCGATGTTGGCGGATGCTGACACCGTCTCTCGCGCGCATTAAGACGCTCCCGCGTTCTCGAGACCGACGTCGCGCGCGCAATTCACGGGGCAAATGTTTAACAGCGACTCTCTCTCCTCCGCCCTTCCCTATCCCTCGCCCGAGTATTTCATAAGCGGGCGCAATTAGAAATCTCAAGACGAGGAGAATCCGTTTTATTTTGAAATCCCGTTGTATTCTTTCATTCTAAAGTGTGTCCACAATGGATGATTACACAGACCTCTCGGCGGTGCCTTACACAACACCGGAAAAAGGTAAGAGCAAGAGGAAAACCTGAGCTTTACGGTTTTATTTATAGCCGGACGACCCACCGTTAATCTGGAAAATCTGTAGAGTACCGTGTTGCTCGTAAATTACCAAGACATAAATTATTATTTTCCGTGCAAAGCAGAGGCTCGACGACTGGAAACCAAATATTGCTCTTTACTTCGGGACATAAACCACCCGGACTATCCCCATAAATATTTTCGAGCCTGCCTCGATAATGGCATGAAAATTTTTCAAGTTGAAAGAAATCCCAAATGTTCTCTTGTGTGTTTCGTTACCGTATAATTACACACATTTTACACAAAATTGTGTATACGCGTGCGCAAAAAAACAAAAAACAAGAAGAATATTTATTTACACGTGGTTTTTCACACTGTAATAAATCGGATTTAACGGATCATTATTGTGTCCGAAACTACGTGGGAAATCGAGATAACATAAAGTGGGTATATTTTGTACAATGTAACATCAGATTACATTATAATATGGGAACACATTATGCAAGTTGTATAACGAGATCGCGGGTCGTTATTACAACGCGAACCTATCGTCGAGTTAGGCAGAAGTTGGGACGCGATGTTTTTACACAAAAAGTTCGTCTGTTCAGAACCGAGAACCGTGTATTTTCGCTAAATATTTATTTTTTACTCCGATAATCGGATTGCGTGCTTATCGCGCGAACTTTTCCGGGACACATACACGCAACTGTCCTCCCATTTCGCTTTTAACATCGGCATCATAACAGTGTAATGAATTTCCAAACATACACGCACACACACAGCACTTCGCATATTTGACAACAAAATCATTTATCAATAGATCGAACACAAAACAAAAAAACACTTTTAAAACCGGCTGTAAGCGAATTCCTGGGAAGAAAAAAAATCGGAGAGGAGGGGGGGGAGGGGGAAACGTAACAAAATCGAAGCGCAACGTAATAAATAAATGTAAGTGCACTTTATTTCTCGAAGAAAATCTTTCCGAATGAAATCGAATAAGAGAAACGAGAACAACACACATCCTTATTTTCTCCCGGCCCAGAACCACTCAAAACAGTAGAAAGATTAACAGAATGTGAAGTGCACATCGGAAGCCATCGGACGAATTCTCTTGTGGATTTTATGAAACATAGACGGAAGATGGGGAAGTGGGGAAAAGGATAGTTGAATGCATCGGCAAGCATCCAGACCGGAGATACGCTTCTGCGTCCATAAGAAAATTGCGCGCCGGCTTATAAATATCGCATTCATGTGCATTAGCCGGGATTTCCTGTTTTTCATTCTCATATCGAATTTCCATCAAGAGCGAAGAGTCCCGTATCTTGATTCGTCCCGGGAATGTCAGATAATGCCGCGTCATTAGACTAAAGGACGGCGCAACAAAGGACAGCGGGTACTATACTTTGGCCGGTTGCGCGAGCGCGCGTTGATGCCATCTCTTCTTACTTCGTCAACCGGTATCGCGTAACACGTTTTGCGCAAGCTTGCGCGACAACAATAGCCCGGTATTCTCCATTTCCGGCTTAACGGCGCACCTCTCTCTCTCTCTCTCTCTCTCTCCGTTCTTCTTACACAGGCCGAGAAGTACATTAGAGAGACTCGCGGAAGAGAAACCGCGCCAGTTTGCGAAACGGTTGAGGAAAGCGGTAATGAGAAAACTCGAGCGGAGATCAAGCGTAAATCTCATTTTTCTTGTCCGAATTGTTCTTGCGTACCGAGAAAAACAACGGCAAATTTGCGAGCGTTGTTGTTCCCCCGTCGCCGTAGCGACGACGACGGGCAACACCACGTTTCAACGGACGGAATGACATCTCGAGTGTTTTAATATTAATATCGAAATGAGATTAGGAAGAAAATTGAGAAAAAAGTACGCAATCACAGCGACGAAGAAACTTCTTCTCGCGAGCAATTCTAAGTCACAACGAGTGAGATAATCACCAGCTGTTATACGTTTCGCGGTTTTTTTAATAATAAACAAAAAGCCTTTCTATGTTTTAAATATCAATTTAAGCTGGAGACTCCCGGTATGAAGAGAGAGATAGAGTTTTAGTTTACACATAGAAAATATACATAAAACTACTATCTGCACTTTTTCAATTTATTAAATCCGGGCTTTGTCTCACAAATATTCTCTTTGCCACACAGACGCGATATAAAATTATTCATAAAATATTGCGTGGTTTTCATTTGCGACGATTTACGAGTTTCGCGACGTCTACTACGAGAGAGGACAGTTTTTTGCTCGCGTTTTGCGAGCGCGCACGGGCGCATTGACGATTTCTCGGCGAAATTATGAAAGCCATATTACTCCGTTCATAAAACGTACGAGAATCCGTTGCGCGTAAAAATATTCGTTGGACGCGGTTCCCGACGTGAGCGATTTTTAAAGCGCGCGAGGTCGAGCATCACACTTGTGTGTGTGTATGTGTGCGAAGTATACGCGATGATGTTTGTGTGTGATGTGTAATATTTTATAAATTCGCAACTGTGCGTTTTTTTTTCAAGCACTTAAACGACGCAACTAAACGTTTGCTGTGCGCTTTCAAATGTACACTCGATTACGTCAAATTATACGAATGTTTTGATGTAAAGAATATAGGAGAAAAAAAAATAAATTGTAGAAAAAAAAAATATATAAAATTCATTTGTTGTAAAACAGAGATGCAATGTTATATTTAAATAAATTTAAATATTACAATATTTTAATACAATATAAATTTAAAAGAACATTAATGCCTCTGTTTAGACACTTTTTGTGCAAATAAATAAAGAAGAGAATAACAATGACATTTTGGACGAATAATCATGCGACGAGTATCGAACAAGCGGACGATGACGAGCTTAAACCCGATAGCGGCCGCATCTTTACAAGAGGATTCGATTAATGAAGACGTCGGCGGCATATTAAAATTTCACTTATAAATCCGCGGTCCTTATTTTCGTTAATGGCGTTTCACTTTTAATAATCTCCCACGGGATCTTTCTCTCGCGCGCGCGCGCGAGCGCAACCTCACTTTTAATAATCTCCCACTTTAAATTATGCCTGCGCCCGGCTGATAAAAGCTAGGAGGCATTTTTGCCATCGACCGTCATCGACGCTTTTTGCTTGCTTTTGCATTCTTCGTCGTCCTCCATTTTTCCCCTTCGATCCTTCTACCCATTCTCGCGGCCCGAGCCAGCCTTTTCCTATATCCTGCTGCCTGCTCTTCTCCAATATCGGCAAGAGAGCAGCTCGTTGCACTCGACTTAATAGATTACATTGCGACGGATCGAGCCTTTCGCTCGAGATAACAACGGCGCAAAATAATTAATAAAAAAAAAGAGAGAGAGTGAAAAAAAAAAAAAAAGAAGTACAGCGAGTGGGAGCGGCGCTAAGAAGCGATATGTACCGCGTCCTGCCACGGGAGCGATCTGCAAGATAAATCTCGACGAGATTGCACTGACACGTGAGCGATAACGCGCTAAACGAAGATAATTTCGTATCGACGGTGCTTTGTTTCGAAGTGGTTCGTAGAGTGAAAACGACTTTTTTCGCTTTTAAGAGACGCGAGACTCTCTTAGCGCGAAGAAAAAATATCAAAAAATAAATCAGAATGAGTCTGAAACTTCTACTAATTCACGAAAATATCTCGAATTAAAATTTTAAAACATTTTCTCTTCTATATTTACTATCGTCAGATATAAAATAAAGCGCGGATATTGTTGCTCCGTACAGTTCTTGTATCGCAATTTGCGAAGATCGCCGGATCGACGACGGGAACTATAATGCATTTAATCACATGAGAGCTTCCGGCATCACAAACGAAGTGATGCGAAATAGTAGAGGGGACGGGGTAGGAGGAATTACTCCGGGAGAGCTTCATTCCGCATCGGTGGTCGCGCGAGCGTAAATAAAGCTAATTAAGGAGGATAATTCCCTGAGTGGCATCGTCCTCTCAGTAGAACAAGCAGGCGTTACGTCCGGCGCGCGTCGCCTTTCAATAATGCCGTTTACTTCGCGTGTTTTGTTCGTGCCGGGCGAGCGACGTGTTCGTTGTCTCCGTTCTGGTTAATGGCCGCTTGCGGAATTGGCTCTTGGGGAATGCTCTTGACTGACCCGTTTGATGTTTTGTTTGCCCGTCGAAATCTGCGTCGTTGCTCAAGTCGTTCGGGGTCAGACGGCCGTCGTCGTCGGTCGTTGGGAAACTGCATCTTCTCGTGCCGATCGATTCGAATGGCGCGCGCGTGTCGACGTGAAAGGAATACGAGATGTGTATTTTTTTATTTTTTTTTACTCTCCTCCCGCTTCCTGTTTTTATATATCCTCTTGCTGCGCATTTTGGTAAAATATGATAGATCATGTGTGAATAATGTGTCAGTGAATAATGAACTTGGCGTGTCAGCAATGCCGGTGTGTGGTTACTTCCAGTTTTGAAAGGATACAGACAGGTGATTGATCGTCATTCATTAATATAGACTTTTCAATAACACGCGAATAACGCGCGGCGCGCTGCATCGTGACGCTGTTATAATTTTTTAAGCGTTTTTTTTTTTCTGATAATTTTTGTTTCAATTACGAAACAGATACTTACGTAAACCCGGATCGGATGTCTTGCGCGTAAATCTCTACTTAAAAAAAAAAAAAAGAAAGAAAAAACTTAACACGCAACCGTATGTTACAAAACGCTCGAGATTGCGCATAATTTACAACTTGGACGACTTTTTGATAAACTCGACTGTGTTTAATTTGATTGAATCTGGGACAACGCTCGCAGTAAATTTTGCGACAAACGAAGACTTAGAAGCGGGACTAATTCGATCGGCCCGTCTATTCGACGACAATCCCGAAGAAACGAGTGCCAATTATACCCGACTGGCCTTTCGTCGGTCACAGTAAATACAGATAAAGGTAATTGAAAGCAATCGTTTGCTGCGCGAGCTGTTGTTCTTCCGTCCGCTGGATCGGAGACAAAGAATCCGGCCCCCGGCTTGTTCCCCGCCGGCCATTGTTGTTAATTCCAGGCATGTCTCGTTTCATACAAACAAAACGAGTAGGTGCACTGCTGATGGAAAACTTTCCCGCAAAATTCTCGTATTTTTTTGTGTTTTTTTTTTTTTTTTTTTTTTTTTTTTTTTTTTTTTTAAGTATATATCTTTTGAAAGTAAAATTGAATTTTCAATCCAAAAAAATTGCTGTTGCATTAAACAAGAGGAATAATATGTTAATAGTTTTGTTTGTTTGTTACATCAACGATTGTTTCAATCTTTTGTTCTTTTTTTTACATAA
>NW_018020653.1:97075-140826 GCF_002006095.1 Pseudomyrmex gracilis
TGGAAAACTTTCCCGCAAAATTCTCGTATTTTTTTTTTTTTTTTTTTTTTTTTTTTTTTTTTTTTTGTTTTGTTTTACGTGTTTCTCTTTTGACAGGAAAATTGTCTCTCCTTTCCCTTACAATCGCTGTTGCATTAAACAAGAGGAATAATATGTTAATAGTTTTGTTTGTTTGTTACATCAACGATTGTTTCAATCTTTTGTTCTTTTTTTTACATAACCGCAACGTCAATATTACTGTGTCCTCTGTCGCTAAAATGATACGGTTTCCGTTTCGACTGACGTCTATAGATATTGGAAATCGGTGGGATATTAGCGGGTGTGGTACGGGCGAGTAACGGACAGGATCCTTCGTCCACTGAGCAAACTCTAGGACAGAGAGGTTCGTAATCGAAAGACGTTTCTGGCGGAAATCCTAACGGGACGCTGTCCTTCACAAACACTCCTATTAGAAGAGCGAGTTTTGTATCGGCGTTGACGATGTGGGTTGTTTTTTTTTTTTTTTTTTTTTTTTTCGGTAAATTTCCGCGATCGTCTCGGAGTGTTCTGGCTCTGCGGAAAAGACGTCAATCAGTCCGGCTCGCAAACATACAATAAAGTAATTGAAGTCAGTTTCGAGCAACCGCTTTCTAGGTTGCGCGCGTCGTAAAATTATTTTTTTTTCTATCTAACACAGCTTACAGCGTTTCACGCGGCAATAACTTTGAGAGTAGATTTTTTATATTCTGTACATCTCCTCCTCGTCCTTAAACATCCGCGCCGATAAAACTTTCCGGTGCGTTAAGCTGTACGCGGCTTTTACACAACGTAAGTTGTGACAAAGAAACTGCAAGTCAGCGCTCGCTCAAGGATGCAAAGTGATAAAGGCTTTCACTCACACCCCTTTTCCCATGTATAAGATATTATCGTTTCACGGCTGCTTTGTCACAATCACATGCCATTATCAGTCGATAAGAAAAACGATAATCTCGCCCGCTCTTCCCTCCCCACCTCCACCCACCCTCTTCGTTTGCATATTTCCCCGAAGAAGAGTGCGTTGAGATGTTCGCTAATCAGTTGCAAAATGAGAATTGCAACGAATTAGATGTCGGAGAGAATGTCTCTCTGGCATATTCGTCGAATTCTCAGTAGATTACCGGAGGCGTAATAACTTTAAGAAGATTTTTTTCTATGAAAGAGAGATAATGGTCCTTGAACGAACATTCGAAGGGTCAAAAATATTCTTTATCGGAGAATTAAATGGAAGAAAATTCCGGAGAGAGCTGGCGGCGAACAAACCGCCAAAAAATTGTTGAAACGTTTGAGATGTGAATTTATCCAGAAAATTGTAATCAGGTTGTAAGCTCGCGTTGTTACAATTTACGGACATTGAACTGTGTGTGTGAAAAATAATTACAAGTTAAAAGTAACACGAGCAAAATGAAAAATTCATTTTTATCGCCGTGTTCTCGGTAGATAAGAAGGTTGGCAATTGTAAGTTTGAAGATAGAAAAAGAGGGTTTTCACAAATAATTAAATTCTTTCTTCTTGAGAGAAAAAGTTAAATAAGAAACAACTTAATCGCCCCGCAATTTCTCTCACAGCAGTGCGATTGGGTGTAAAAAACTAGCTATCGAAAATAACCGAGCAATCATCGCGAAATAAGTCGCATATAGCTCGAGAGAGAGAAAGAAATATATCCTCGTCTCGTCTCTCCTTTCGGTCCCAATTAACCGCGGGCTCGCCCACGGCGGTGTACATTTCGCGTCGGTCGCGTCCTGAGAGCCGTCGGCGCCCTTCATTAAAGTGCAATTCATTCCGCTGAATATGCATCGCGGCTGATTCCGTGACATTTTCGAGGAGAGAAAGAGAGATATCGCTCCAGGGGAATCGCCGCGTCGGGCCGCGGAACCGATTTCTTTGCGAATCTTCTTGGATCACTCGCGCCATTATCCCAATTGATGTCCCGCAATATCTCTCCCGGGGCCATTTGGAAGATTTTGTCTCGTCTGCGTGGGTTGCACACACACACACACACACACGCGCGCGCGCGCACACAAATAGAGCGGAAACGAGACGTTCGCAGACACGTGTAGCCTCCTCTTCTGGAAACCACCCTCTCTCGCCCATTGGCTTCGCTTCGTTCTGTCCCCTTTACTCCGCCGCTCAGGTACATCGACGTAC
Organism: Pseudomyrmex gracilis; assembly: GCF_002006095.1. Taxonomy (NCBI): domain Eukaryota; kingdom Metazoa; phylum Arthropoda; class Insecta; order Hymenoptera; family Formicidae; genus Pseudomyrmex; species Pseudomyrmex gracilis. The sequence continues at coordinate 99,239 of NW_018020653.1, forward strand.
TCTCTTGTCGCCCGCTACTATAGCCGTGTCTCCGTGTGCGCGTATCAAGCGTGGTGCCCAATAAATCCACGGTTTAATTAAACTAAGTTTAAACGGAACTCTCCCTCCCCCCCACCTATCCCCTTTACCGGCGCCGTCGCGCGAAGCAGTTATATGTATTACGTTCCTGATCCGCCGCTAAATCAATTATCGGAGTTACCGGCGCGATGTGAAAGGGTGTCGCCTGGAATACCTTCGAGCGGCCTCGCATATTGTGAGCAGCGCGCTTTTATTTTCGAACAACTCGAAATCGTCCGCGACGAATTGGAAAGAGAGAGGGAGGGAGAGAAGAGCGGTTATAGGAATAATGGTGGATTATGCTGTACGAGTGGCCGCGCCGCTTTTCGAACAAAACGCGATATAAGTGGTTCCGCGTTTAATAGAACAATGAAAAGGATTATTAATTGCTACAACGCGCTCTCTCTCTCTCTCTCTTTCTCTCAATGAATATTGTATTGTATTTGGCAGTTCGAAATTCGCGCCCCAATGTAAACCATCGTATATATATTTTGCGTTATATTATAAAATAACAAAAAAGGTTTCCGCCATTTCGTGTACTACAGCTATCGTTAACAAAAGAAGAAGGGATTGCCAAAATCATTAAGTTTGACTAGTTCAAACTAGTGACATTTGTTTACACGATAAAGAAATATCGTCGATTTCTTTTTTTTTTTTTTTTTTTTTTTTTTTGCGCATCTGCAATACGCAGCCTGAATGCGTGCGTGCGTGCGTGTGCGCGCGCGTGTATAAATGCGAAAACTAAAGTTTATAAAATCTCGCGATCATTGCGTTTTATTGAGCGATAAACAATGAATCGGCAAAGAGCACTCTGTGAAAATAGGGCAAACAGTTTATTCTATTGAATTTTACGCCAGCATGACTCGCTTTTGCTTTATTGATTTCGAGAAGCGGTAGCGTAAAACGTGCAAATTGTTAAATGGAAAAAACGGATCGGTTCACGAGATGCGCGCCTACGCCGATTTATCATTTAATACCACGGCTAAGTGGATGAAGCGTTAGCTTACGGGCAGTCGTATTTTTGACGATTAAAATGAATTCGCGCACAGATCCTCCAATATCGTTTCAAAGAAGGATATTATGCGTTTTCAAATTGCTTGTACGATTCTTTTTTTTTTTTTTTTTTTTTTAAATCCGCGCAAAAAGCGGATCAGCGACGTCATTCGTGTCTCTACGCGCAATTATGTCGGAAAATGCAAAACCGATACGCGCAATCAGATGCCAAACCCTTGTAGCGCGCGTATCGGGGAATTCCTTCGACGGATACACACACACACGTACATGCATCGGTGCTTTGGCGGTGCGCGGATACACGATTAAGCCTAAGCCATTCGAAGTATTTCAGATGGTACATGCGATGGGTAGGACTGCGATTAAACGGATCACTTCCGATCCATTTTACAATCAAGCCGGCGAACGGTTCCGCCTACGAAGCTTCGCTTAAGCGAGAGAAACACGACGTGTATTTCTCCGTCGACTTTTCTTCCCGGACGGAAGTTGTTAATTAAACAAGAGAGAGAGAGAGAGAGACGCTCTCTAACGTCGATTTCGGATCGCATCGGATTGGTTACGATTGCAATATTGTTAGAAACATTTAAGCATGTTTATACAGTAGTGGAAGTACGTAAATAAAAACAACTATGAAAAAAACTAATTATTTTGATTGAAGTATATTACGTAGAGTTTTTTTCACGAGACTCGGTGGGTAAACATAAAAAGGATCGGTTTGATGTAATACGCGCGTGTCCTGCCAAAGTCAAACCGAACCTTGGAGTCTCGTCCAAGTCAAGTTCGCGGGTTATTTAATTTGATATTTGCCCTCCGGCACTTATCCTTTGATCTTCGCCCAGCTGTCCGCACTCGCCAATCTACCGTCAGTCGTGTATGCGCATACCTATTCCGGGACGTTTGTGCCGGTTACGTGTGCGCTGCGCGCGACATACATATCATAGACGTAGTGGCGGGCGGTCTGACCCGATACTCTCTCTACAACCACTTGGCCGAGTATGCTTGATCGGTTCATTTGCCAGCACTGAGGACGCGGCAGTCTCGGAGAGGGAAGGGAGAGAGAGTAACCGTTCTAGCAATCTCTCTATCCCGCACTTGCTTCTTCTTGCTGTTCCCAAGCCCTTCCGTCTGCCAATTAAAGGCAGCCCTTGCGCAACCAAGACGATCGTTAGATGCATGTATACTGCACGTATATAACGTGTACATACCAAGTGTGTCATGTTTCTCGCGCAATATCACATTTGTTTTTTTGTTTGAAAATATCTTTGGAAAGGGAGAGACGCGACGTTAAATTGCAATAAAATGTTTAAATTTACAAAAAAAGTTCTATTGAAACACCAGAATACAATATTAACGGAGATGAACGCGTGTAGTCTAGTTTTACACGTCCGTCAATTTGACGATTATTTGAAAAAAAAAACGTTTCGGTCGTTATTATTTTTAATTTCTTTAGTATTTAAATAATTAATTACCAAAACAAAGCTTTCAGCGCTACAAAAAATGTTTTACAATATTTCACACTTGTGTTATTTTTTTTCTTGTTTAAATAAAAAAAAAAAAACTACATTTCTTGCAAATATCAATTATGTACATTTTCGCAATCCGTCATTTTGACGGGCTCGGTTGTTCCACCACCGAGTGTGAAAAAATTTTTCAGCAAAATTGTTTTTTACGAGGGAGAGAGAGAGAAAGAGAGAGACGGTCGAATTAGCTTACCGTGTATGTTCGAACGTGCTGCGCGAACAACCGCGCAATGTGCCGTTCACTCCCGGGAATTTCAGGAGCAAGAGCAAAGACAAGTGGTTTAACGACCGTCTTGTTACGACGACGGTCGAGGGTGCCCAATGACGCGTTAAAGTAAGAGGGCGATTGCCCCGTTTCAAAATAATAAAACTCCCTGATAACGATGTCATGTGCCGTCTTGCCGAGATTGCAGCTGTTGCGTGTATCCAAGGCGACGTCGCGCAATTTGATCGCGTCGGTTACGCGCGGCTCGTTGGAGATAAGCATCGATAAACCCCGATTCGAGCTACTTTCCTCGTGCATGTCAATTACAGCTTCGTTAAACGTTTTCCCTCAATTATCTCGAAACTTTACGCGCGCGCGCGCGCGCGCGCACACACGCACACACACACATACGCCGCGATAAAACAGATTAATCGACGACACACGCGCGCGCGTTTCGGATACTTACATCGATCTCCGCACTAATTAGCATTAACTTACATCAACAACAAACAAACGAAGACCATTTTGTTACGATCCGGAAATCGCGGTTGATTGAACGGCGCGCGTTTAACAATTCTCCGTCTGCTGCGTGCGGCAGCAGAAACTGTCACGGATGATTGCGCGCGATCAAAATTGAACGAATGATATTAATAATGTATGTGACGCGCCATCGCCCCGGCACACAATGCCGGGATGCGGTCGCGTTACACACCCTGCGATGCAATAATACGCGAATATGTACGCGGCGCAAAATAAACATTAAACCTCAATTGTACGCAACGCAACTTTAATGAATTTAATGCGCATATTGATATAGGCGCTAACAATACGCACGCTAACCCGGATAAACACCCATAATTATGCGAACATTTACGTATAAATCGAATCCGCTTGGCGCGAGGCAAAGGACGGAGGGTAGGGGCAAATAATATCCCGGAAACAAACCCAATGCGGTCTGACACAAGTCAGATAATGTAATTGACGTACGGATCAACGGAGAAATGAATTACGCCCGTGTGCGCGCGCGCGCGCGCTTAAAAAAATAACTCTACGGATTAATTAATTTTGCGCGCTCGGAAATTGTGCGCGCGCTCGGTTCGTGTAAAATTTATGTTATGCGATTTAAGAGAGAGAGATTTAAGAGAGAGAGAGAGAGAGAGAGAGAGAGAGAGAGAGAGAGAAAGGAAGAGAGCGCGCGGAAGAACAACAAATTGTCGCAACCAAACGGGGGCGAACATGCCATTTACACACAAAGACAATTATTCCATCAGGACACTTCATTATCGCTCGTGCCGCGCAAAGTGTTAATGAACCCAGAGACGTGCATTTCCTTTCTTGAGGCAGGGCAACAACGTCGAGACAATGCAAACGAATGCACAAACAGCCTCGTCTCTCGACGCCCGGGAATACGTCCGGGAAACAAACAATAACCGATTCCAAGACGCTCGTTTGTATTTGCAAACAGGAGGAAGAAACATTTCTTGCTAACGTAAACCACCTGAAAATTACGCGTTTCTACGCGCGGAAAATGTGTATCTTGAAAATATTTTTACGTTAGGCTCGTGCCCCTGATGTAAAACTACGAAAATTGTTTTACGAATTTGATTTACTTTAAAACCTGAACTCACAGCGTGTGTGTGTGTAAACTCAAGAGTAGGTTTATCGACGTTATGATGGTTTTACAGACCGCTCTCTTTCTCTCTCTCTCTCTCTTTCTGCTAATGTCCAGAAATCTGAAGAACTCGTTTATGCTTCGTTAAAACATTTGCTATTAATGTCATCGCAATAAGCATAATCTTGAACAAACAACTAAGTTAAATGATGGTATTCCGCTCTCTGCGCGAGTGTTCCAAACTCGAATTTCCTCGCGAAGCGAGGATTGAACATTCGACTTTCCGTGTAGCTCCGGTGCTCCAGTGGGTCGTTAAAGTTTAACGATCCGTTAATGCTTGTCGATGATAATGCTCAAAACAATTCGATGAAGTTTAACGATGTCGTAGATATTTTTTTTCGCGCTCCCGATTGCGCAAAGCTCTGAAGATTAGAATCTTATTGGTCGCCAAAGCGGTTAGTATATCGCAAAAGTCTCAAACGCAAAAGCGTACGAAATCAGCAAAAATGTGCGCGCGTTATTAAAAGTGATTAAGCAATCTTGCGCTGATTAAAGTTGAACGCAACGATTGTAACGACTGAACATTTCGCGCTTACGCGCGTGTCATAACGACGGGAATTTGCATTCAATCGGGAACTTCTCTCTCTCTCTCTCTCGCTGTGTGCAATTTCTTTCCTAGCTTATAATAAACGCGGCAAGAATGTCCGAGCGCGTTTTTATCGCGCCGCTTATATCCTCCGCCTCGTGAAAATAACGTCGCCGTTGCGCCGCCATGAGTTCCCGTATAACTGTTTGCAGTTTTACAGGTGAGCGTGTTATTGTCTCAAGACGCTGTGTTATTGTTTGCTCGCCGAGACTTTGAGAGTTCCGCCGTTCCGTTTGCATCCTAACGATAAAAACGTCCCTTCTTCGCGAAAGAATTTCCACGCTACCGACGCGGGCAAAGTTCCTTTTCTTTTTCACGCAATTGCGATATTAATTTCTGGAGCGGAAAATTAAAAAAAAAAAAAAAAAAAAACATTTTTTATCGCTTTCCGTAGTATCATCGAGCGAAAATTTTCAACGTTTCGAGATATTTTCGCGCAATATCGTCGGCGAAAAATTTATACCGTCTCGAGAAAAGAATTATGTTGTGTTTCCCGACGAGGGAACTTTTTACACGTATTTTCTTAATCGATTTTTCCGCGCGTAGCGTGCAGTTCTACAGTTTACCCTAGTCTAGAATCTTGAAGTCTGTGTACTGTAATCTGGGATCTCTCTCTCTCTCTCTCTCTCTCTCTCACACACAGTGTTTTCTGTTGTTTCGGAGCAACGCAGCGCACGACAACAACTTAACGCGGGCGGTAGCCTTGTTGCAGAAATTGCCGCTTTCTATATAGTTTTTCAAACCGGCAATTTTGCCGCATTAATCAACGTGATTAGTTTCTGAGACTGACTTCGCCAACGATACGGAGTGACGTAGCGAGGTGCGAAGTAACGCGGAATAAAGTACACAACGCCGTGTAACAGTACAAATTGTTTATAAATTTTAATTAAAACAAGACGTACACTACATGCTGCCACGCGATTTTTTTCCGCTCTTGTAAGGTTAAATAAATATTTTTACGTTAAAATCGCGGTATTACTTAATTTTGCGTCCCTAATGAAACAAATAGCTACTGTGAAAAATCGAAAGAAATTGCGTTTTAACCGAAGCGAGGATTCTTTTGGATCTTCAATGAGAATTAATGTTCGGAGACGCGTCGCACAAATGTACGTGAAAATATTTACTCACCACGCGGTCACCCGGATGTTTGACGTAACAATTCAGCTCCGCTGTCTGACCGACGATGGCAGTGACGTTCCGTGGCGCGATATCGTCGAATTGAGGCTTGTCCCTGGATTTCAAGGGCTTGTTGCTTCCTGTTACCACGCTGGCGATACTGGAACCACCTGAAAAGACATAAAAACACTTTTAGTAACGTAATAATCGAGTATTATTAGGTCTACCGGAAAGTTCTGTCCGTTTTTGGAATAAAACAAAATACAAATTTTTCCTACCGTCAATAAACTTTATTAAATAATATAATTGCCATTATTATTAATGATTTCTTGCCAGCGTGAGGGCAATTTGTATATCTCATTTTTGAAAAATTAAGAAAAATTTGTATTTTGTTTTATTCCAAAAACGGACAGAACTTTCCGGTAGACCTAATATATAAGCGCGACGTGTTTGCAAGTGAAATAAATTCGACTAACTAAGAAATATCTGCGAATCTCACACCGTAAAGAGTAAAATTTACACGCGCTTAAACATCGCGCCGAGCTCTTCCATCTGAAGAGATCATCGAAACGAGTGATGAAAACGCTCTGTAAACCGATGAGATTAACAAAGCTCGGGAGCAAAATCTTATCTGACAAAACATCGAGTGTTCTATAGACTCCGCGCGTTAAAGTCGAAGTTAGATGAATATGGAAACTCAGTGTGCCGTACATACAAACGAGATTAAACGCGAAACCCGCTTTACAGCATCAGAAGCTGCAGTCTGAGTGGACTGAAAGTTGCCAGGTTGCGCATACCGTAGGGTAATTGTAATAAGCACTTGATTAAGCCCGAACTTCCCGAGAATTATAAAGCGTTACGCCATCACTCACAAGGCGCTTGTGTACAATCGCGTCTAAGCATTCTCGCGAACCGCGACTGTGCCGTTTGCACTAAGAAACACCCTGTCTCTTCTTTGTGATTGCGCACCGGTGCGAATAATTTGCGAATTTGCCACTGACGAGCTCTTTGCGCCCCTTTCATTTGTACTTTGTATTCGCAGTGACAATGTCAAAAAACTTGTAATATATAAACGTTTTGGCAATAATTGAGGTTTGTGGTTGAGGTCAGTGACCCCGCCAGGGTCGCGCGGCCGGGGTCAGTGACCTTTTACTGTAATATGTATATAATACATATAATACAATATAAGGTATAATATTATAAATATATAAAAAATTTTATATATATATATCAAGAGAATCGATTGTGATTATTTACACACGCTTTTTCTGGTAGGAAATTGCGCTCATTGACTTATACTTTAAAAGAAAGCTTTTCCCTCCTTCGAATGCGATGCAGCAGTCGTTGATTAACTGCGTATTAACATCCTCTAAACGTTTAATTTGCGCTTTTGCATGAACAGCATATGCGTAATGATGTTTAATACATTTCTATCTATGTTAATCGTAATATCCGATTTATACAGGATGTTAATTAATATCTCACAGTTGACTGCTCTCCCCGTGCTATTGTGTAAACGTTGACTCTTGCACAATGTAAATTTATCTGTCAATAGTAATTCAACGTAACGTCAATCTTAGCTTATATTATATTAGTTTGCACGCGCGAAACAGAGGCAATTGATTTTCCTTTCAGAATACCAAATATTGTAGATAAATGTCGTCCTGAAATAACAAAAGCAATAGTTAAAAGTTGATAATTAGCAAACAAGCAACCGATCAAAATTTGTTACTCCCCCGTTGTGTCGTTCAAATATATTTATCAGAAAACAAAAAACGTATATTCCAAATTAATGTAACTCCGATCGTGCGATAGTTATCATTCTCTCGCTCTCCCGCGACGCGCTCTCCCCTAACGCGGATTTTTTGTTCAATTTATATGAATCGCTCGACTTGCCATTTTAAACCGAGGTTTCGACGATCGCGAAGAGAAAAATCGTCATTATCATAATCCCATAGGAGTAGCTGAATGCGATGGAAAAGAAAGAGATCGGGTTGAAGAGACGTGGAGGGGAGAGGAGTGGGGAAGAAAGGGGGGTGGCATCGGGAAAGCCCAATGGTACGGGCCGCGAACACACGGGCAAGAAAAGGGCGAGATAGAACGCGCCCGATAAAATTTCCCATTGTATGCCGGGTAAAATGGGACTTCGGCGCGGATAGAAATTGAAATTGTTACGAGGTACATGTGGAAATTGCGGAAATCGCATGACGATGCTCTGGGCATAACGAAGGTGTGACGGGGATCAAAAGGTCGGGAGGGTAGTAAAGCGGTTGACGAGCGGCGAAATTAATTCTCACCGAGCGACTTCGCGCGGTGAAATTAATTTGTTACAGCGACCGGGTGTGTGTAACAGAATTTTTTACTTACTTTTGTAAAAAAAAAAAAAAAAAAAAATACAGAGACGAACGAATGAGAAAGTTCATAAAGTGCGATGAGGAGGAATTTCGAAATTTCATTTCACACTCAATTCCCGCGCCGTTGAAACGAAAGAGTTCAAATTTCCATAGTAACGAAAAAAGACTCGCAAATCGATTATCTTTCATTTTCTTTCAAAGAACAGTTCTACTCTTTTTTTTTTTTTTTTTATTTCCCGTTCCCGAGTAGCTAAATTTGAAACTTAACCGTAATACAGCAAACTTACATACATCTTGAAATTTTACGTATCGCGCGTATATATACACACACACAGAGAGAGAGGGAAAACATCTCATTTCCGTGCCTCTACCTAGGTCAGAACTTTTACATTCCTAGGCACAAGAAGTTGTTCCGCCATTGAATAAAGCATTCTCTCCCGGCAACTTTCGATGAACACCGGAGAAATGAAAGCTATCGGACTACCTAGCTGCTGCTCGATATACGCAAAGGCGTATCCCCTCTTGCGGTACGAATTCAATAAGGTTCTGCATTCCCCGCACTCCACGGCCAACAATAACTTCTTGTTATAGCCGTGGCGCGCGGGTGGTTTAAGCGAACACACAGCAGCGGTCACGAGAACAATACAAGTATTGCCCATTCGCCGGATGATTTTCCAAAACTTCGTACCTTCTAGTCGCGGCACGTAATCCGAGTTGTTTGATCTGTTGGTTTAAACTCGCGGCGCGCGCGCGCGCGCGGAAAAACATCTGAAACATTTTTCCGATTTCCCGATTTAAGTTTAGGGACTACGCGAGCAATGTTTGTCTTTTTGTTTCTTCGATCTCTCGTACTTTATCTTCGTACACTCTTCTATTGCAAAATTAATAAGTTACATTACATTCACTTGATATGCTTTAAAGACATTTAAATATTTTTAAAAAAATATTTAATGTACTTCAATATATATCTACTTTAAAATACAAATGTGATGTGTGCGGGTAATGTTTCTTGAAAACACAAAGAAAATTACGAACCTTTGCAAGACCTTTCCTTGTCAAGAGCACCGTGTGTCGCGTGTGTGTTAGCTTTCAAGCGCGGGACGTGTCGTCGCAAAGAGACTTTTTGCAAACAATGTGTTTTTCTCCGCTCTTTAAAAATTATCTATACGCAGAAAACGAAAATTCTTTCTTTCACGTTAATGTGAACTAATGGCCGCCGCGCGACACGAAAAGCGAATGCGCGCGGGAGGTGATGCTGTTAATGTCAAAGCGCCAACGTTGCACCGGCTCCGGCTCGTATTTCAGCGCGTAGCTAAGCTGCTGCGTCGCGAATCTTTGCCCGGCGGCGAAACAATATTTATTTGCCGTTACGATGGCGAAAAGCGGGAGCAAATGCCTGTACAAAGTGTCCCGAACCCGTTACGATACCTTCTCTGCCATAGTTTTCCGAACAGTTCCCCCATTCCGAGTCGCACTTGGCTCGGAAACTGCGCTCAGGCGATATTTCGAAATGGATCGTATCGTCGATTTCGGCATTCGAGTGCATTGCCGAAGGGTCCGTTCTTTCCTCAGCCATTTTATTTCGTTGCTCGCTCCGTCGCAACTCGTCGCGGTATACGCTCGATCGGCTCGCAGCAATATGAGCGCGCATTCTCTCCCCCCTTCCCTTTTTACCTGCCATCAGATCTGGATTCCGAAAAATCGACGACTCGCGAACGACGACGTCGATGTGCGACGGCACAATTGCGCGAGCTAAGTCCAAATAACGATTTGGTTCTATCATTCTTTCCATCTTGTGTAATCATCGTGACAAAAAGAAATAAAGTGTCTTACGAGAACGTCATTGCCTCGTTAGTAACAAACACGAGAGGATGATATTAAACAGCGTGATAAAAAACGGAATGAGAATTCTCCAACTCTTTATCCGTATCCTCTCTCGAGCGGATATTCAGACCCTGACTGAATTTCTCTCGTTTTCCTTTCCTCGCGGGATGTCGTAAAAGATTAAGACATCACCTTGAGAGGAAACGCGGCGCGTCTAGATCGAATTTGCAGACGCGAGCGTTAAGTCTCCACTCGCGATGGAAACGCGCGCCCGATAACGCGGTAACGATATGGCGCGGCAACCGATTACGATCCCGTGTGACTGTATGCCTCCTTTGGGATGGGACACGAGCGTATTCTATTAACACAACGGGGGTTTACACGCAGAGAGAGAGAGAGAGAGAGAGAGAGGCGGCGCGCATCCCCTCGTAAATAGAACTGAGCAAACAGATTCTCTCCGGCGGCGCGGGCAACGACAACGACAACGACGACGACGACTACGACGACGACGACGAAGCCACAGCCATCATCGGGCGCTTTGCCGGTTCGGCAATTTCATCAGCCGCCCGCTCGCATAACTGAAAACCGTGAAAAATGAGAACGCAGGGAAAGAGGAGAGAGCCGAGAGAGCACAAAGACCTTCCGGCATTTTCCGGAAAAATGTTCGCGCGCGCGCACGCTGTGATACGCGCCGCAGCAATTTATCACTCTCAGAAACGCCGCGACATTAATAAGCGTTTCGGGTCAGACAATGAGCGGCGGAGTAATTCTGACGAGCGCGTAGCGCTATTCGTCTCGGAAGGATTTGTCGCCACTGGGCACAGAGAGAGAGAGAGAGAGAGAGAGAGAGAGAGAGAGAGAGAGAAGAGCTCTCGGTAAAATGAGATATTAACATTGCATATAAGCCCTTGAATTTCTAGCTTAAAACGCTCGGAGCACTTTACCTCCATTTTTTTTATTATTTTCTAACGTCGATATTATTCGATTCGACATAATGGACTCATTCGCTTCGAGAGTGTGTGTGTGTGTGTGTGTGCGCGCGCGCGCATGGAATATCACTCGTAGCGATTTCTAAACAACATAACATAGGATCGTATTACCGTCCAAAAAATAATATCAATAACGCGCGGCGTGTGTATCGAATATCCTGACATTATTTTGTAACTAGGACAAGAGAGTCACGACGAGAGTATTATTACATTTATTGTTTCGGGGAAACCCTTTATTACTCTCTCTCCTGCAAAGTATTAATATGCTCTTGTGTCTGGGAAATATTCGCAATAATATGTTGCAAACAAATATTCTGATATTAAAAATCTGGAATATCTTTTTTCCTCACCGAGTGGCGAATAATACGGAGTGCAAACTAGTTAGTTGCATTCAAATATAAAATATGAAAAAAAAACCAACAACACACAATGTTACTTGATAGAATTATCGATAGAATTACCGATAACGTTTGCGCATGTTGTCGATCAATATTTGAAGTTGCAATGTACATAATATTCTTGCTTTTTTTTTTATTTTTTTTTTTAATTTTTTTAATACCGGTGTTTGGTGAAAATGAGAGATTACGAGATAAATAATATCTTCATTGTTATTACGGAGCTGTATGCTCTTTCATAAATCAAAACACGTGCCAGAACCGCGCGCGCGCGCCTCCGGTTTCGCCTAAGATAATTTAAATGCAAGTGAAGACGAGCCGTCAAGATAAATAATACCCGCGTGTGTCGGAAAGATAATGCGCGCAAACACACACACACACACACGTAATATAATATATGTATATGTACATATATATATACCTGCATCTAGGCCTGAGATGTTTTGCCTATCTGTACGGTCGAGCGGAAAGAGCACAATGGCGAAAGCATCGCGCATACGGGAATCAGCGAACAGCGCCCGCGGGAAGTTCACAGACTATACTACTCGTTTATATATATATACTCTTCGGTGAAGAAAAGAACTCGCAGAGGTCGCGCGGAGAAAAATTGCCAAGTTGCATCAGATAATGGCACCGGTGGCGGTATTGCGATACACTGCCGTTTCGCGTGCGAACACAAGGCGCGTTTCTCGACCAATCGACTCGAGTTGCAATCATTAGATTCGATTCCGGTTTCGCTCTTTCCCTCCTTCCCGTCCGTCCGTCCGGAGAAAAGCGTCTCTCCCGGAAATAAAAGACAAATAAAAAATGTAACATCGTTGTATCATAAAACCCGTGTATGTGTGTCATCGACGTATAAACCCCGATTCGGTTTCTGAAACAATGATTCGCGCTCTTTCCCATTTACCCGCTCGCATCCCACCGCGATTTCCGATGTGCGCGCGCGCGCGCGAAAGTTCTTTTAAGCAGAGTAAACGTTCATCCAACAGATCCGACAGATCCATCTAACGCAATCTCGCACATATCGCACGTATATTCAATAGCAAGCTTGAACTTCGCTTCGGAGCCCATTAGCGAGTGTAACCGGGGTAAAGAGCAATGTTCTCCCATCGAGCAAAGTCAGCAGTTAAATTCGCGGACGTTCGAATCCCTCACGAGGTCGTTTCAGCTTTACGACCGCGGTCCTTAAAGACGTCGCGGACTTGTCTGCGCGTATACACGCATAAAGGGGAAATATTGGGGTTGTCACAGCGGGTGATCGAAGAGGCCGATCTTTGAGGGGTTAGACCGAGCGGTATATAACACTTGACCTGTGGCCAACAAGTTGGAATATGACAAAGTCAGAAGACAGGGGTAGAACGAGAGAGAGAGAGAGAGAGAGAGAGAGAACGCGCGCGCACACACATTGAAATTCGAAACCCGTAAATTTAATGCGCCGGGAATTACCTATTAAGCGTGAACAACGCCGTAATCTTGCCCGTACATCTGTTCTATCCGAGCGCGATAACGCTTATTGCGCGATAAATGACTCAGAATATTAAGGCAATAATGGCGAGCGTTGCTTGATAACTTCGGGCGTAACTATTTCATTTAAATAAACGTTTAATCCTTTTCCCGGCAAAAGTTTATCGATCGCGGAATTATTGAATGTAAGCGGCGATGTTGCGATTCGTTAAGAATAATTTAATTGCAGGGAGAGAAATTTTTTCTGTGTTTTTTTTTCGTTAAACAAACAATTAATAAAAGCACGGAAAGAAGAGCAGGCATTTTTCCAACCGGATATTTTAATCGTCAATTTTATAAAATTGTTGTTGCTCTAATTAAGCGCGACTTTATTTTAGTCTCGCAAATTTCAACGTGTTTTTTTCTACACGTGCGCGATTCTTACGCTAACTGGTGCTTTTTCGTTGGGAACGGAAGATGAGCCGGGCGACACAACGTCGGATGCAAAAAGCCTTACGACCGAATAAGAATGAGGAAACTGGACCGCGCGCGATTCGAGATGATGACAAGCCGAGACGAGAATGTCGAAAATACACGTTCCGCGCGGCTGAAGAGAAAGAGACAGGGAAGGTCGGGGTCGAGGAAAGAAGAAGACGACTAGCCCTGGAAAGGCGCAGAATCGCGAATGAAACTAGGCGAGGCCTGGTTCGAGGAAATTGCCACTCAGAAAGTTACGTAACTGAGGGGATTACAAAACTTATTGTATGGGGAGAAAACGAGGCGCCGAACGAAGTCGCGATACTGTATTCTTACGACCCGCAACGCGATCCTCATACGAAAAGAGCGCCGATACTCGTCCGCCATCTTGGATAGCCGGAATAGATCGTAGCGGAGGTGATAGGATGAGATACCAAAAAAAAAAAAAAAAAATGATAATAGAAGCGTCGATTCACGAGAAAATCCGTGATCGCGCGACTGCTGCCAAGTTTTTGACGACTGCTGTCATCACATTTTTATGTTTAATTGTGTGTTGTGTATAAATTATTACATCAATTGCATAAATTATATCATATATGTATATACTTTTTAATATTGTCTGAAAAATCGAGCACAACAACGTTAAATTTGAAAAATTGGAAGAGATTCGAGTCACGTTAAAAATTGACTCAATCCGGAAAGATCGAGTCCGCGAAGAATTGAGAAAGAAATCAAGCAACGTTCTTGTTCCAGAAAATTGCCACTCAGGAAGTTTATGTAACTGAAGTGATTACAAAACTTATTGCGTGGCCGGAAAAACAAGTCATCGACCAACCGCCCGCAATGCAACGCCCCAACTCTCTTGAAATTCCATTCTTGCGTGCCATTTTGAGAAGCGGAACATAAGTAAGATATCTCGTATCTGCAGTATCATAATTCCCGTTGCACACAGAAAGAGAGAGACGCGATGTGCAAATTACATTCGGAACAACTGACTGTATACACAGACACACACACACACACACAGACAGAGTCATCTCTGTCAGCTCTGTACAGTAGCCAACGAGTAGCGTTCCCTCGAAACGAAGAAAGCAATTTCGCATAGATTACACTTGCGAGGAAACTCGATAGCGAATGCACATCAGTTCGCTGTATTTCATATTCTATTCAAGAAGAAAGAAGCAACGCGCGTGCTTTCATTCTCCGAGAATTGTCATTTCATATTATGTAACGTGCTCGTACAAACAAATCGAAGCAGAGTCAGTTCACCATCAAAGAGAGAGATTTATTAGTTTCCAGCTTTTTCTCTCTGGAAACGTTTTATATATGTCAAAGTTTGTGTATTGAAGTGAAGTTTTTCTTTAAAAAAAAAAAAAAAAAAAAAAAAAAAAACAAAAAATCAGCTCTTACTCTGGATAATTTTAATTTCTAGTCGCGTTTCGGTTTTTCCGCGACTTCACCTCGCGCGACGCCCAGTGTTCAGCTCGAAGGAAGAATTTGTAAAATTCAACAATTCCGTTCGCGCGGGCGAAACTCGTACGTGGCAGAACCGAATCATCGACCGATACTCGGTTCTCAAGAAAGTGCGACAGTCGAGTTTCCGTATCGAAGTCGTTGTGTTGCAAGTTTCCAACCGCGCGCGCTACTGGTAAGAGGAATCGACACCTCCACGCCTCCTTGCCTTCTCTCGCAAAAGTTCCAGCAGCTTCGGCCATTCCTTCGATGAAGGATGAGGGGACCGGCCGGCAGACGCGCCGGTCATTTGTTATTTACTGATCATTACACTTCGACGTGACTGAAATACTCGACGAGTCTTGAGAGACGGATTTGTGCGCGAGGATGACAACGGGCGCTTCGTCATTCCGCGCCCTGATTTCCAAGAGACTTGCTCGCTTCGCGTCTCCGCGTCCGATCATCGTTATGTCACGCGATTCGAGAAATGTGAATTTTTTCAAATGAGAGAATATAAATTCACAATTTTCGATAACTAGATGTGATTTGCAAACCCCAATAGAAACAATTTTGTTACACAAACAATATGATATGATTGTAAGCAACTGCAGATTGTTGTCGACCGTTCGTGAGTATTGTGAGTAATCAACATGTCGTATAGCGAGGGATTTAAACCGCCGTAAGAAGTTCTTGCTCTAGGATCATACAGAGTCGGCACTAAGCCGGGTGCATTATTTAGCTTGTTTGCGTTGCGCTACGTTTCCGTTTGTACGTAAAACATGCATGAACGCACATAGGATTCTGACGACCGGCTCATGCAAAACAAAGCTTATTTGCAAAGGTGATAATTAATTACATCCAGAGACACTGGACACGAAGTACAGACCAACATTTGTATTAAAACAAGATGATAATATTTATTTACAATTTTTACTTTTTGACTTCTCTCTCTCTCTCTCTCTCTCTCTCTCCCTCTCTCTCTCTCTCTCTCTAGACATACACATTTAAGGAATATCAAATCATATATATCTAAAATTTGATATTCCTTAGAAACCAGTTGTCTGATAAAAACAAGAGGGAAACAAGAGAGAACAATTTTCAACATTCCAAATATAAAAGTTTTTCCACACGACTGCGTTATCATTGTGTAAGATTCTTTTTTTTTCTCGAAAAACTGTGCCAAAATGACCTCGTGAAATCGCTTTCGAGTTTCGCGACGACGGGAATTTTCGCAAAATTTTCTCGCCAGTTAAAAGAAGGCAATGGCGCGAAACGGCTCGTCTTTATAGCGAGAGAGAGAGAGAGAGAGTACACGAACAATAAAAGTTCCCCTCGAAACATACTGCCCGCACCGCGTGAGGTTGGGATGAACTTCGAACGTGAGAATATTGGCGGAAAGGAGGCATGGAGAGAGGTCAGCAGTATATTCAGGCCCGAAGTTGCCGTGCCGGGCATTCTTCTCGTAGCGATCTTTTTTTTTCTCTCGCTCGCACGACTCCATCACAGGGCAGAGAGAAAAAGAGAGAGAAAGAGGAAGAGAGAGAGAGAGAGAGAGAGAGAGAGAGAGAGAAAGAGAGAGTTGACACCGGGCGCGAAGCCCCGTTAAAGCCTTCGCTTTAAAGCTTTGCAACTTGGGCGGAAAGTTCGCGTTCGAACTATCGGGAAAACCTCGCCGCAGTATAAGCCCGATCTTTCTGATATTATTATTGCTTCGGGCGCGGCTTGCACCTCGCAGTGTCCTCGTTTTGCCTCTGTTCGGCCTTTTTACTTTTCGTTTACTTTTCGACCGCGGGGAGTAGCTTCGACTTGAAAAAGTCGCAAGTTCCGTTTCGCGAAAATTACCGCATCTGCAACACTCCCGTGACGTGTGTATCTTTCTGTTGTAATTATGTTCACGTCGCAAAGATGTGATCGAGAGACGTTATTTCGAGAGATCGCACACATTTTTGCAATTATATTCGATTACATACCGTTCAACACGAATTTGAATAATCCGCTGGCTTCTTCTCGTCCGCTGTTTTGCTGTTTATTATCTGCCGCGCCCGCCCGCGGTGGCGTGTAATATTTTTTCTTTTTTAATCAATATTTTCAAATTACTGTACGCGCTCCGAGTATATTAATGTATTCATTGATTAGCGAAGCGTCTCGACGAACATTTTGTTTGTTTTTTTTTTTTTTTTTTAACTACCTGCAAGGACTTCTCGAGAAAAGAGATAGCTTGAAGGATGAAGAAAAAACAGCATCTCTGAAGAGTTTTCTCTTACTTGAATTATATTTGATGGCCGCGCTTCTTTGAATTTAAGTTTCTTATCTCAGAAGTGTGCTTGTACACTTTTTCTTATTGCGCACTGATATACTTCTTTAATCGAGGAAAAGAAAGATCGTGAAACAATAACGAAGCAATATCAATCAAATAAAACATAATTGCGTAAGTCAAATTAAAAGAAAAAAAACTGTAGTTGTAGATATCAATTAATATATAGATAAATGTGTTTTAAGTAAAAAATGTGTGTGTATAAGTTAAATCTAATTTATTTAATCAACTCGTCAATTTCACATAAATTTATTTATTTTTCTCAACATTCAACGCCGATTGCATTAAGCTTGGCTGATTTAATGGCAGTCTGATTACCAATTATGCCGCAATTGAAATTAATATATGCTTCAGCAGATAGATCCCAATTAATTTCGCGCATTGTTTTGATCGTTGTGTGTTTACAACATTGCACATAAAAACAGATTATTTCACTTTACCTTCAAAAAACCAACAAACACCAACTAACCGAAAATATATCGAGTTTTGCCATTTTCGAAAAATCCACAAACGTTGTATAAACGTTTCTGTATAATTTTCAGTCAAACTGAAAATGTCATCAGAAAATAATTTAGAGCTTTAGCGTTTCGAACCTCACACATTTCCACCGTCAAATGTTATTTCCCTTCATCAGTAAGCGCAACGGCAGCGTCTTCTCTACATCGACGCGTGCACGCGGAATGAAATCCTATTGTCACACACCCCCGAGTGTTATTGAACGTGCGAAGAAATGGCAAGCGAAGCGACGAGACAGAGAAGCGCAATTGTGTTTTCAATGCAATTTAAATTCAAGAGAATTTCACAGCGAAACACACGCGCGCGCATTTAACGATAATTATGAAATAACGCAAAAGTCGCGGAGAGAATTCCGCGACATGACGTCGCCGAGCGTAAAATGAGTTTTCGAATCATTTACGTACTGACAATTTGCGGGCGCGACTTCTCTCTCTGTCGTAGATTGTTACTCCTCTTCGACTCTACAATGAGAGCTCGCGAAATCGTCGGTCGGAAAAACAAAAAAAAAATTCGCGTTCGAGTGGCCCGCGGTTCCGCTTCGGGCCGAGAGATGTTTAATGCAATCTCATCGATTCACCAAACCCCCGACATTTTTCTCGCTCGTGCGGGGCATCCGAGGTCCGCCCTCGAAAGATCGCAGCGAAGATTCTATGAACGATGGCGGCTCGTAAAGTCGCCCGGGTGCCGCGACCTCTATGTGAGAACCGGAAGTAGCCTTCTCTCTCTCTCTCTTTCTCTCTCTCCTCGCATCGGCGTAACTATCTCGGAGTTACGGGTTACACGATGATCGTAGATCCAAGGATAAGCTGATAGAACGAAGCTGCAATCGCACGAACCCCTGTGCGCAAACCGCATTGAATATTCATTGACTAATCGATTGGAGAACACGTTTCGGAGCATATTGAACTTTACACGTAAATTTGTGTGAAATAGATTTCCGCGCGGGGTAAATTCTCGTCTCTGTAATCCGACAATGAGCCGTTCAAAGTGTTGCGCGCACTGAGAGCGTAATGAGGAGAAAATTTATAACACACATATCATTTGCGTCGAGAAAAACGAAATTCGAATTCTCTCAATTTCTCGGTAATGGAGTCCTCTCGTCGTTTTGTTTTTTTTTTTTTTTTTTTTTTATCGCGCTTGAAATTATTCAAAGAAAAAAAACGATCTAGCCAATTTGCGAAAAAAAACGTTCACGGGAGGACTTTTATTCTCCTAAACGTGAGAAAATTGGGAATGTCACTGTAAGATGTTCGAATTGAGAGGGCGTTACGCCATTGGCTGAAAACATCTTACGACGAGAGAGAGAGAGAGAGAACGAAGCCATTTCTCGCGCCAGATCCAACATGATACATCGAATCAGGGAGCGACACTCGCGCGCTTCTTGATTAGCCGCATAATGTTTTCCTCCCTCTCCGATAATATCGACCGAGGTCGAAGAGAAGGGGAGAGAAGGGAAGACGGCAAGGGCCTCCTCCTCGTCGGAATGAGAAATGTTCTCGGACCGCGTTACCAAACGATTCCGTAGGAATGAGCTCTTCCTGATACCTCGATCCCGCGTTCCCCATATTCGAGGCTCGTTCATCGTAAAGCGCGCGCGCGGCTCATGAATTCCTGCGAATGCCGGTTCTTATCGCCGGGACACGTCGTTGCGCATGAAAGGCGCGCCTTTTCGGAAGAAGAATGATCGTCGTTTGCGCAAAGACCGTGTGAATTGCGCCATTACATTTTGCGGAGCTTCTTCTTCGTCCGGCGCGCTTCTTCATATTAACTTCTTTCGCTCGCGATGCCGCATCTCTAGTGCTGATCATTTCTCATTGTTGGATACATTGCAAACAGGATTTTGCGAAATCCATGACGCGCGCGATATTGGAAAATATCGTGCCGCGTTTAAACGTCGATACTAATACCGAGAATGTGTGAGTCTTCGGTTTTGCTCCGCGCGTTATCTTTTTTCTCTCACTTCGATCGAATTTCTTACACACACACACACAATTTCGCAAAAAGATACTTCGAACGAAAGCGCAAAAGTCGTGTTTGTTCTGTTCGTGTCTTTTGTCATTACGAGAAAACGCGAGAGAACGCGCAACGGGAATGACTGCCAAAGATTTTTGGAACAAAAACAGAAGACCGCAGAAAATGGAATGTTGACCAAGAGAGAGAGAGAGAGAGAGACCGACTTAAGAAATGCAACAGAGCTGAGCGAACTTTCTATGACGTCATTACATCTTAAGAGGGGGTAAAACTCGGATGGATCTTCTCGTCTTTCCAGGCGAGAAACTTCACACTTCCGTGTCACCGCGTTCTTATTGTCTTTCAGTCACGAGCGACACGCTTCTGTCTACTGGACCTAATTCCCGTCCTTCAGCCGCGTTTCGCGTTGCTCCTGTTTCCAAAAGAACGGGAGAATAAAATATTTTCTTTCTCGGGTCGAGTATTGCATTATGAGAAAAGTTTCTCTGTTCGATAAACTCGCACATTTTTTTTTTTTTACACTTCTCTTTTACTACTTTATTTACATCGTTATCGATAACAACGAGCAAAGAAAAAAACACGCAAAAATAATCAGTTTGAACTGTGCGCGAGAAAATGTCCTTTCCTTCCATATTTTATTAACCCTCGTGTAACCCAAATTTTTTCGTGAGCATAAAAAAAAATTTATGTAGCGTGAAACCGGCAAATATCTGTATTTCTCCATTTCTTCTGCGGAAGGGCCGCGTCGAGCGCTTCAAGTGCCGCATGTCCTCGTAATCTCCCGGTTGTCTTCTGTTTTTTTTTCCTCCACGTGGTGTGGAGGAAAGCTCGGTGAAAAAAAAGCACGGCGTAAACCACCCTTTCTGTTTTACGACGGACGCAGGCGACTCTCCCGGACCGCCAACGCTTCTTCTCTTTCAGCCCCAGCACCGACGACGACAATTTACAGCCATCTGATTCCGGCGCAAGCGATCGCGCAACACGGAGCTTCTTTTATTTACGAGATATAGACGAAATCGCGCGCGGATTCTCCTCGCACATTCGCTGAGAGATGATATCTTCGCGCAAATCAATTAAAATCATTTTCCTCCGTCGCATATATTTTCGCAAACCGTTCCTTTAATGCCGGGCACAAGAAAATTGCATCATTCTCAAAGGGTTAAGAAAAGGGGTGGTTTTGAACGAGCATCGGGATCGCTATTTCAGCGCCAATCGGGTTTTCAACCAGGCAAGCGAACGACGTTATAGCCCCCACGAATTCTCCTTTTTGCGCTGTTTCGAGGGAAGGAAGAAGATGCGGCCGTAAAAAGGGCGAGAGCGCCAGAGGCGTGGTGGAAGCACAGAGGAAGGGCTAAGAAGGATGGTATTTTCTAAAGACGCTTACTCTCTCTTCTCAGGCAGATGCGAAACCGCGACCAAAAGGTTGGAAGGGAGGAAGGGGTGAGAGAGTGCAAGAGGAGAGAGAGAGAGAGAGAGAGACTTGAAACCGGCGCCTATATTTACTCATTTTCTTTCGGGCGCGTTTCTCTTCAAAGGGAACGTCGCCGGGCGTAAAAATGCCGCTCAGCTATCTCGTCTCTCTTGCCTAAAGGCTTAACTCCGCGTGCGGTAATCCGCGCCTCCTCGTAGATCTACGGAGAGATTCCGCGAGAAGACGAAACGAAGGAACGGCCGAGGTAGAGAAAAGAGAAAACGAGACGCGCGCGGAAGAGACGCGCGCGAGAATTTTGAGGATCGGACGGCGGGGGGCTTTCGGCCGTCTGTGAGGAAACTCGGCTAACGAGATTTTCACGTCCCGAAGGAGAGAGTTATTCACGCGCGGCGCGCGAGAAATCCGTAAGGCGAAATGTTCTCGTTTGCAGTTTTCATTATTTTGTCCCGAGGCGACCGGACGACGTCTCCTCGTTTCTCATTTCACTCGAATTTCTTGTTTTTATCGCGTTTTCTTCTCTTTCGATGTATATAAAAAATAAACCGCGACGTTATTTGTAAAAAAATTATCCGATGCTTCTCCTTCCACATTAGATCGTCATTTTACTCGATGACTCGCTCGTTCAATCTCAACGATGACACATGATGTCACCTCGTGATGTTAACATAAAAATATACGATAATTTATTTTGCTGCTTACGCGCGCAAAGGAAACCGGTTTGACGAGGTGCAAAATAGCCGCACGTGTGTTTGCAACAAGATCCCGCAGAGATCGGTGATGAGACTGCGGCGTGCCGGAGTTAATGGTTTCCGAGCGCAATTGAAACAACGAAGCCTCTCTTGCTTACGGGACAAGAGAGCGTCGGACAGCGAATATACATCCTCCTCCTCTACCCCCGTACAGCGGGGGTTTAATTTAGGCTGACTTCTCCGCGCCGCATAGTTACCGATGTCTGCGCGGACGCGCGCGGTGGCGAAATAGTTTCCACGTTGCCGGTTATCGTCGAATTGCCCGCGGCCTGCCGCGAGCCGCGCGAATGAACTGACGGCACGCACCGGCATCATCATCATCGTCGTCGTCGTCGTCGTTTCTCATTGTTGCGGCACGTCATGCCCGGGGGAGGTTTTACGACAAAATTCCGTCCGAGGCGTTTAAGACGCACGCACGCACGCGATCGCAGCACCCCCCCCCCGGGATACTTTTACGTCCTTCCCGTGTACGCGATTTGTATATCCGCAATCGTCCCGCTCGTAAAAACCTTCGCTTCCGCGATTGATAATCTTTCCTCCCAGTTTTTTTTTTTTTTTTTTTTTTTTTTTTTTTTTTTTTACGATGATCGTAACCTCCTCTCCCCGGTTGTAACGGGGAGAATCGAAACTCGTAATCGGCGTTTCCGCCGATCGACCGATACGACGCGTACGTTTGCTGATTGGATAGACGCGCGCGCGTATAGAGAAAACTATAAGAAATATAATGCACTTTTCTATATATTGTCTGCTCCTTATCGCCAGCACACTACTTCTTTTTACTGCGCGCGCGTTTTATAGAGCGATGCGATATTGAATTGTACGAAACGTATCACGCGCGTTTATCGCGCAGCAAATACTCGTCACTACTTTGTTGTACTCTGCCGTCGAGTAACGCGCAATAAATAACACGACAAATAACTGACATATTTACATACGATTTTCGCGATCACGGAGAAGAAGAATGAAATTTTGCAGTGGTGCTCGCTCGTTTCTCGCAAACGCAACGACAGAGTCCGAGAAAAACTCTTTTCTAATGATATTTGTTAGAAAAAAAAAAAAAAAAAGCGCCACTCGCTCTTTCCGAAGCAGAAGCGCACGCGAAAGACACCGGAGCGCGTTTTTTGTCGAAGAGAACGGAACGATATATTCCGGGATGATATTTAATTGAACGGATCTCTCAGCAAAGTGGCGACCGGCTCGCGCCAAGTGGCGAACGTATAAAGCGTTATCACATGCTCATATGTGGCATAAAAAGTTGTTGCATGCGATGCGAAAGATAAGCATCTCTCTTTCTCCGTTTTATGCAAGGCTATAACAAACAGAAGCGAAACAGTTTCGCGCAATATCGCAACATCGCGGGTGTGTGTTGTATCGCATGAACTTTTACCGTCTGTGCCGTGTGCAAACGGTTTCTGCGTGCGTTGCCGTGCGTTACAGTCTTCTACTTTTTTCCGAAATTATATTTCCGTACTTCGCGAAACAGATTTCCAATCGCATTTATTTGCGACACGTAAAAAAATTGTCGAAGTTGTCACCGAACAAGCGATAAAAAAAAATACACACACAAGTTTTCATAGTTTCTTGTTGCGTAACAAAAATATCTTCCGCACGCGGAGAGAGAAAGATTGATTGATTGATTGATTGACGCTTTATTTTTTAGGCGCTCTGGAACAGGTCCCCTCAAGCGCAACTTAACAAACATGAAAATAACTACAAACTTAATAAAAAATAAAAGAGAGAGAGAGAGAGACGTCCGAGACGACCTCAATGCCGAAGACTTTACATGCCGCGGCACGTTTCGACGACTTCGCTAAACAACAATAATTATTATTCCGAACACGCACGTCGCTCAAACCTCCCTCCACGTAATCGTTCCCTCGTCGAAAATCCATGGAGGGCGAGAAGTTGCGGCGACGCGGAACAGATTAAAGCGTTAAGCTTTGCGCGCGCTACGACGGCGATATCAGGTGGCGACGAAATAACAGCTCGATGGGATTTTCATCCTCCGGGTCCGTGCGTGTCAAGCGTCCCTTAATTACCTCCGGGTAAAGTTTGCGCCATTTCGGAAGGACTCGATGACCGATATATCCATTTAAGCGATATGCAAACGACCGCTCATCGAAATCTGTCATTAGATTAGATTACGACGTTCGGACGAAAACGTCGTCGTTTAATAGTTTAAAGGAAACGATTTCGTCCATACGTTCCTGTTATTATCCCGAAAGACTTCGGGAGGTTCGTCGCGCCTCTGCTATCTCTTTGCTCGGTTTAACGCGCTATCGAGTCTCTCTCATCGCTTAAACGAAATATGCAAATTACACTCAACGATAGAGAAGGAAAAGCTCGCGAGCGAGCTTTAGCGCGCAATTTAAATTCCAGCTTTGCGGAAGAGAATCGCCGAGAGAAAGCGCGTTCCTAAGATTTTCGGCGCAAAAGCATCGCTTTGTTGAGAACTTTCAGGTAATCGTAATCATAAGTATTTACCCTCTCAACGCAACGCGCGTGAATTCTCGTCAAAAGTATTTCACTCTCGAAAATATCGCGCCACAAATTTTTCCCAAAAAGGAAAACAAATTGTCAATTCTAGCGCAATTTCACACGCGCGCAATTTATAGTTTTTTTCTCCGTACGAGATATGTAAAATTCTGTTGCTGTCTGTTGTCGACTTTAAAATTTGTTTGTTTCACGCCTTAAATTTCACACGTTGCGTCAAATATTTCATTAGCCCGTTTAAAATACGACACAGGCGCGCGCGAACGATCACGTGCTACACGTGCGATCATTTTTGATTCACTTCAATAAATCAAAACACACGATCGTTATATTCTCGTAACGTGTTATTAATATCCGAATAACAATAATCAGCGCGCGCAATTTAATTTCTGATTAAATATCACGTTCTCCGATATATCACCACGGAATCAATTAACAATGATATAAATCGCAACACATTACACGTGAAAGTTAATTAAGCTTTTGCATTATTATGCGCGCGTCGAGATCGGCACATGCGCGAAGCATCGTGCGAGCGTTGTGTGTCATTCTTCGAGTAAGAGAGAAGACGTGTCCCAAGAAATGCAAATGTATCCGCAAAGAGAATTTGCGCGCGTTCATTTGTTGTCGCGCGGCATGTCGACGTTTCGAAAATGTCCTTGGAGAAAAAAAGAAAGCATTTCTTTCTTTCTTCAACAAACCGCGTTTCTCCCATCTCTTATTCGACCGAACAGGTTCGATTCCCACGCGGAAGGTGCACGTGTGACAATTTGACAACGTCATCCAAGAACCAGCGGTATATGTGGAGAAACACGATGCGCAAAGCACGATTATCTTCGCAACGAACGCGATTCGCGTCAAACGCGAAGCTTACACGTGTGCGCGAGTGTTCCTCCGTCGCGCAGAAATTCCCTTTCGATCTCGGACGGACGGGCGTGCCGTAGTTTTTTTTGCTTTGCTCGCGATTGTTTGCAATGAAAGCACCGCAAAGCGCATCTGGGGTATTTCGCGCTTCGCCAAGCTGATTAACGCGCCACCGAAGGGACCGCCTCTCGACCCTTACAAGGTATTAAATATACCATCTGACTCTCAGAACTACTCTCGTCTACAGGCGAATTAAGCGGAAACTTGAATACCCTCATTTAATGATCTTTTGCCGTTTTGTTTTTTTACGGGGACGATCGTATCAAAACAAATTGCTTCTAAATATTAATAATTTCACGACGAAAAGAGACCTGGTTGCGTAGTGCGGAATTAAGTAAATTAATTAGGAGAATTTATTACGAAAGATACGCCGTGCAAAATGAATCGCTAGAGAATATATTGAGTGCAGCAGCGCGCCAATAATCGAGTTTTTTTTTATCCGTGAAACCATTATCACAAGAAAGAACGTCACACGTGAGATATGCAAATGTATCGCGCGTGCGAAAATGTTTCCACCATTCAGTTTTCACTAACTTTGAACGTTGCAATTTATTTACCGACTACACAAAGATCTTCGAGTGTGAGCGCAACTCTGTACATTCGAAGTAACGACTCGCAACACCAAGTAACATTTTACTCGCTAACGTTATCTCTTATCTCTATTTTCTATGAGTTACTGATTGCACCTCGGGGACTTAAATAATAAATCGCGGTCGATGGTTCTGCGCTCGGCGCTCGCCTGCCGCAGACTCGCGCGCGTCCCCCGGATTTACAACAAAGGGCACTTTAATCCGCCGCGGGAAATCCATACACAACGCGAGCATGTTCTCACGACCGCGAAAATAAAACAATGACGATAGTATCCCTTCACAACGAACGAATCTACGAGTGCGAATTTACACCGCGAGAGCATTCAATGCGCGCGCGCACGCGGTCGCACGCTCGAAAGTGGCCGAAGAGGAGAGAAAGAGAAAGAGAGAGAGAGAAGGGGGTTTCTATTCTCCCCCTTTTCAGGCCGCTTTGCTCTTTTGGGTGAGCGCGATGCTTTCACAATTGTTTTCCTAAATGAAAGCTCGAGAAAGTGCAGTCGTCGTTGTCGTAGACAGGACGAGAGCCGCGGAAGAGCGAGCGCGGGTATGGTCGGACACGGCGGCGGCGAAGGGGAGGTTAAAAGGGCTTAGTTACACCGCATTTCATTGTTACCCGTAGCTCCGGTATCACCGGCGTTTCCTACCCGCGCTTCCGAGAGAACTTTATGCCCTTCATCGCGAAAGTTTGGAACTTACCAGCGCGCGAGAGCGCTTTTTAACCCCGCCTACCTCAACTCGGGCCGACGAATGCTCGCGGGCCCGCTAATGGCGCAAAATCGCGACGGATATAATGCGCGCGATGCTGAAATTCGGACGCGCGCGGAATCCGCGCAAGAGGAGTTTGTCGCGAGAATAGATTCCTTTTTGCGCCAAGTTCTCCGCTCTCGCGGAGATTGTTGTCGACCCTCTTGCGGTTTTGTTTACATTTGAATTATACGAACCGGGTTTTGAATATGTAACACATGTTATCGACATTCTTGCGTGCTCAACCAACAAGAAGAGGTTATCGCGAGGTCAACGCATTAGTCAATAATTACAAAATAAATAATATAAATGCTCATTTACTTAATAAATAATTAATACGAATCATTTAAATTGATTTATTCAGCATGTTACTTTGTGTGTGTATGTGTGTTAAAAACGGATATATATTCCGCGATCGCGAGATGTATATCTAGCACACGTGTGATATAATGTATCGCGCTGTTAACCGCTGTTGGATTTAAATGTCTGCTGAATTATTCACGAAATCGCATTCCGACGTATTGAGTCGTTATCGACGACAAATCCGGAAATATGTTGAGCGCACGCGCAGTTAAGGGCTTTTCAATAATGCACTTCCGGAGAATTACTGTGCCGAGACCGCGCGATAAAAAGCACACTAATTCGAGATCGAACACACTCGCGCGCTCGCTCGCGATGGGAACAATGCCATTTCCTGAAATCCCCGGGAATTGGGATTTCGCGGTCGCAGGGTCGCGAGCGTGATATGACTTTCTCACATTTCCACGGCGCGAGAGATCGACCTTTATTTGGGGTCTCCTCTTCTTGATAAATTTGCTCGTATACAAAGCGGACGTGTTCGGGATCTCTCTTTCCGGAGATCCCTTCCCCTTCGCGCTCGTACGAATCTTCGTGGAACTCATGATAATGATTGTCCTCATTTGTTGTTTGTTTAGTCTTTTTTTGTATTGCAAAACGTCGCGCAAATTAGATTTCTTCGTAATTTTCTTATCGGTCGTAATTCGTTCAAGAAGCTGACACGATATGATATGACGACACATGTTGTAATGGTAAGCCCACAATATGCGCAATTTTTTTATATCTAAAACTCGCTTGCTTATCAGACATTGATTCACGAGAGTACATGTGCTTATTGCGCGCACATGTACTCTCTCTGTTTCACGAGTTTTTATCTCTCAATTTTTTATAGAGATATTTTCTCACGTTTAAAAATATCATTATCGATGTGCCGAGTCATCGAATGTGTTAAGTATATCGAATATGTTACTTGTTTCCGCGGTATTGCAAAAATATAATCGTAATTTTTACTGATTTCATTTCTTTCTAAAATCTATATCGCCGTATCTCTTTAGGTAGCGTGTAAAGAATAAAAGAAAAAAAAACAGAATTCAATCATTAAATCGTTCGTGTAACGATAATGGCGTGAAAAAAAGAAAAAAGTGTGATACGAAGAGAAAAATCCTGACGGACCAAAGTTTCTCTGCTGACATTAACGAGAAATTAATCACCGACCATCAAATGATGATTGTCCGGAGTCTAACGATCGTTATCAAGCAAGGTGTAAAAATCGCTCGGCTGACGTGAGGAAACTCTTCCAGGGAACGACGTTCATTGATAATAATTGGATGAGCACCGCTGCATTATCGTCTTCCAATAACCCAGAGATGGGGTCAGAGGACACATCTACTCCGCCAACTCTCTCCTGTTCCGGAGCCAGCAGGATCATTACAAACACGATTTCGCGAGAAAAGAGTACCGGATGCTCGTTGGAGCCAAGCTTCTTCGGCTCCAATTGACGACAACGTAGCTCCGACAATGTGCGCGCTCAGTCGCTCGCAATACACATAAACTTCCGAGTGACGTAGTCGAAAAAAGCGCGACTTGCAAAGAGACACTCGTTAGCTGAAAAACTCGTCTTCTGAAGCTTCGCGTGGAACGGGATGAATCTAACTAACGTAACGATGTTTTGTTTCGCGCCGGTTTTGAGAGAAATGGAATATCTCTTTGAGAAAAAATATTCGAGTTCCGTTCTTAGCGAGTGTCTCCGAAACAAAAAAAGTGAAAAACTGTTTCTGACAGAAGTTTTCAAAATTATAAACTTCGCATTTAGCGCGCGCATGCCCGCTGGTTAATCTCTCGAACAAACAAGTACTTGATACACGCGTCAATTACTTTTAATTTACGTGACATGATGCAAATAAAAAAAAAAAAGTTCCAATCGCAGCGAAACGTTTTGTTTTTAATTGGTCGAATTTACATTATCCGATAAACGATTTGACTTGATAACTGAGAACCGATAAACAAACTCGCACGCTCATTTTCCGCGACGAACGATTACATTCGTTACGTCAAGAATATAATGCGCGATAAAGCGCGGCGAATATGCGACTTCTTATTTCCGATAAGAAAAATATCATTCAATCGCGATTATCTCCTCAAGAGAAGATGTATCCTTCGATAAGAAAGATCAAGAGGAAATTGCGAGGACCGACGTGAAATTGACTAGCTTCGAGGGCATCTCATTTTCGCCTCGCGCCATTCTCTCGCGCGCTGACTAGAAACTTCGTCTCGGATGAGACAGCTTGATTGGATTCGCTTCCTGAACGAGACGAGTGTGGTTGAGGGGAAATAACGGACGCACAAGAGCCTCGGAGCCTGTCCTGCCATTTAAATAAAGCTCCACGCGGTAGAAAAACCGCGGCGCGCGTATTGTGTGTTGTGTGTGTTTTCCACCAACTCCTGGTTGGAAAAATTTCAAGACTTTATACAAATGTTCTCACATCGCCGCGGTTTCATGTTTCGGAAGCGTAGCGCGCTGAGTAGTACACACGCCATACTTTCTGTCCCTTTAGTCTGGCGCGCTTGTTAGCTGCGCGTAGCAGTAGGAATAAACTAGTTCTATTACGACCGAGTGTATTATTCAGTATAATGGTCATAATATGCACAGTAGCATTTTTCTGCATTTTCCTGTGTAAAAATTCTTTTATGAAAAGATTGATGCTCCGTGCATATATACAGTGTTATACATACAGTGTGTTGTACTTTTTTTTTGTATTATTTATGATAAAAATCTCTACGGTGAATTTGTCTAATAAAAGTAAATCGTCCTAGCTAATATATATATATATATATATATATACCTACTACGTGTGAATATCTACATTTCGTACACAAACAAATGTCATATAAGTGTGTGCATATATTTTGCGACATAATTTGCGTTACACAAATAATAAATGTTGCATCATGGTGAAACAAACAAAGTTCTCGCATTTATATTTCGTTCGTGTAAAACGAAGAAACGGAGCAGAGAAAACGCGAAGGAGATGTGGCAAAAAGATACACGGTTACTCTTGCTTTGGAAAATCCGCCGCAAGATCGATCATGTCAGCTCCGTCAATTGGCCTCTCTCAATCGAGATAAAACTTAAGAGACAGCTGCAGTCGCTCGCAGTAAACATAAATGCATCGCAGACACGAGGTGCTCCATTAGAAGAAGTGCCATCGCTTGTAGAACCGATACGACGAAGACGACGTTGTGCTCCGGGATTATTCTGTGATTCGCTCGATCCTCCCTCCTCCCCCCNCCCCCCCCCCCGAAGCCGTTTCTGCGCTCCGGGGATTCGAGCAACATTGGAAATTGTCACTTTATTCAGGAAGGAGGATCTTACGCTACGAGGGAAGGCTAGTGTGTCCGACTGTCTTTCAGCTCTCTGCTCGCCTTCTATGCCATACAATTGTCTCGAACGAGGAACGAATGACGAGAGAGAGAGAGATAGAGAGAAAAAGAGAGAGAGCTCGTGGAACAAGTGCTCGGTTGAAGGGCTGCTTCGAAGGAGCACAGACGTTAGTGGATGAAGCGAGCGACGGTGGGAACGTAACGACTGCATTCAACTCGAGTGCTCGCAATGGCTCGCATTTTGCAATGACTTAACGAAACTTATATTGATATTTGAATGCCGAAACGTGTCGGACGGCATTTCGCAAATTGATCCTTGAGAAGTGCCACGCACCGAGCGTCGTCGTCGCGGAACGTAACGTAAAAGCTTATGTCTCGATCGTTTCAATCGGCGACGATCGACGACGACAATGACGACGCGACGTCGTCGCGGCCGATGTGTGTGAAGACACGTGTGCGCTCTTGAGTATAATCGCGCAAACTTTTACTTGCGTCCCGTAAATCTGATCTATCTCGCAATAATTTAGATAAGACTGTTTTTTTTTTAACAATGAAACTATTTTTCTTTTTTTGCCTCACGTATTTCACGTGTTTCGTGTCGTCCGTTATTATAGTTACATCATTTTGAATAATTACGTCACGAAATCTTAATGATGCGTCTTCCAACTTAAAGCGATTATTAGATGAATAAGCGCGACAATGCTGTGCGATTAGAGAAACTTACGTGCGCATAATGAAATGTAATTTCTTTTGTCTTGCATACTGTCTTGCAAGGTTAATATATATAGGATAAAAGTAATTTAAAAAAAGCGCGTAAACAATGAGTTTCGTCTTTGAATAAAAGTTAACGCAGTTTTAAATATAGCGCATCTATAAAACTATTATACGTACATATGAGCTGTCTGAGCCAATAATAAAAATAATACGTTTTACACGTTATTGACTCGTCACATTTTGTTACAGTTTAAATAAATTTAACATTTATTACCGATGTGTGAATTTTCGAGTTAGCTCTGTTGCATAAAACAAATTCGCAAGTAAACATTTTTATTGCAAGTCTTTAACTTGTTATCACTTAGAAGTCGGATCTATTCTTAATCTGTTTTTAAACAAAATGTTAATCTCAATATTTGCCAAAGCATTAGCTTGTTGACTAGATTATTGAGCGTTTTACTAAAACTGCAAATATGTTCATCACGTGGAAGAAGAGTTTTTGCATTTATTTTTTTTTACATTTACTTTGCAACTGCGTAAAACGCTACTACAAGACTATGAAATATAAATTAACAGTTGCAAGCGTTTGATTTGTCTCGTATATCTCATGAATTTGTCCTTCATTGTCATCAAAAGCAATTCTTATTCATTCACATACATACAATGTCACCGTCACGTTGATGGAATAATGTAAAGCAGATCTACATGAGGAATGAGGAAGTTACGCGCGAGAGTGGTTGTTCTATTTGTTATGTTGTTATGTAACATTTATATGCCTCTTATAAATATAGCGAATCCAACGTCACTGCTCGTTGAACATTTACCTACGTCAAATATTTATTATCTCGTTTTCTTTCACATTTCTGAGTATTTCCCGAGTATTTTCTTGTTTCGAATTTGTTTACTTTTCGCGCGTTATTTTTTATTTCTATTTTATTTATCATTTTTGTCTATGACAAAACTTGGCGAACTTTGCGTTGCAGCAAAGGCCAAACTTTAAACTGCAAATGCATCGTAACTTGATATGGCTTTAATGTAGCTTTAACATATATTTAATCAATAATATACGCGACGTAAAAAATATTTAAAAAATCGAGTCTTGTTAATGTAGAAATTCGGACACTTATCGGTAACTCGTAGTTTATTAGAAAAGTTCGAGATCAGACTCGGTAATGAAAACGCTTGCGAGCGCGTTACAGCAGCATCTAATTTTCAGACGCGCCTAAAATTCCTGTCATTTTCCCGCGTTATATTGCATAAACGCGCGGTGCAATATTGCACGCAATTAGAATTTCGGACAGCTATGCTGACCGACGTGTTTTGTGCGGCGCGATTGATCGCTGAATAATGTAATTGAAAACTAGACCATACCCCAATACCCATTCCGTTTAATCGACTCCTATATATATATATATATATATATATATATATATATATATGTTTAAATAAATTGCACAAACTGTGAATGTAAAGCGCGCCGATACTTCAGAGTTGCATACACGAGCGTGCAATATTAGCGGCTGATAACGATTCGATCGAACACAGCGATACTTATTGGCTTTCCGCGCGAGTATTAATTAAGCCATTAAAAATTTATTGCTGCGCGATTCGTGTACCTTATCTCGACCGTGCGAATTTTTATCTCAGATTTTAGCACATCTCACATGGTCTCCCAACGCGATCTGCGTCTCGATCGAAGACGCGTTTCTGTTTAGATTGGCCAGAACAAGCCACAAGGTATGTACAGCGTATATCGAGTGGGTTATTTCACTGTATTAGCATCTGGTTTCCTCCAGAAGCAACACACGCTATCGATCGACTCGCTGCAAATATGTGCATCAAGAATTTTGCCCGGCTGTGTACCTTCTCTTAGAAATGCTCCGAAAAAAAATAACATTTTAAACAACTGTTAACAAAATATCGCTAAAATTTATCGCCAAAGTAAAGATACAATTTTTGATCAAACGTGTTAAAGACACTTTTGACGCAATTTTGCGTAATCTAAACGATAATTAGTAACTTACTGTAAAAATAAAATATGACAAACAACATGTGTGATTATTACGAACGAAACGTCATATTTGTCAAAATTGCAATAAATTATGTCATAATAAATATTAAAAATATCGAGTTATGCAATAATTTCTTTGCTTATGCGTATCTTTGTCGAAGTTAAGTGCCTCATCATGGCCATAATGATATGTCGTTTTTATTATAGACTAACGTCAGACAATTGTGTAATGTGTCCTGAGCAAAGGTAACGATACAAAAAACAATGATTAGATGTTGTAATCTCACTCAATGTATATCGTATCTCGTGAATAGGAAAACTAATCAGAAAAAAAGCGGTGTTGCGTAAACTATTTGAGACGATATAAAGATAAGATAAAGTACAATTTGCTTGTCATTTTCAAATTGCAAACAATTAAATGACTTTAAATTGAGACTGTTTCGATTTCCTTTCCGCACGTTTCTGAACATTTACCGTCTCTCACATATTTTACATCACATGTTCCCACCGTTCGGAAAAATTACATAAGCTCGAATTGATGGTGTTACGAGCACTTAATGAATTAATTGACTTTCAGAACTTTGTTCTTAATAACTTATAAGATTGCTCTTGCAACGTCTTTTCTGGAATTTTTGTCACATACCGTATACATTAATTATATTTGTAATTGCATTTATTACACAGAATTAGATTTATTTTCTGTGTTATATTAAATTTAAATATTTTGGTATGTAATTATTTTTAGTTTTCATATTTGAAGGTTGTTTGACAGAAAAACTCTCGTTTTAAAACTGATGATCCAATGACCTTATCACCGACGTTATTATCTTATCAATACTTTGCACCGAGACAATCAAGTTTGAATTCACGAGTTAGACAGCGTCTGAGTAAATTATTGCTAGTCAGTGTTTGCGTGGCGACCGTGCGCTAACTACAGTCAATAGATCTATGACCTTGCAACTTTCTGTAATAGTATATAGAGAATACACCCATGTAGATATAAAGGCTGTCGCTGTGGTTCTGCGTGTTTCATTTCCTTGTTTGACATCGCGCGCGAAGTGCCGGTGAGCATCCGAGTGTGGTAAATCAAGCAAAGATAGAACACAGTACACTTTGCAGGTCAGTGGAACGATCGTTGTAAAAGCTCTACTTTTTTTTTTTTTGTATCAACATCTTTTGACAACAATCGCTAATAAATTATAGGACGGGTCGGAATGCAAAGTCGCATCAAAAACAAATTATGAAAAAAAAAAAAAAAAACGTAAATTAGAAAAATCTACTCGCTGTGCTGTCCAATTTTGAAAAAGTGCGTGTAAATATGCTATGTTTTTTCTAAAAGCTTTTTCGCACAAAAGCTCTTTGATCACGCGACCAACGTGATAATAGCAAACTACGGTGCAAACAAGGAAGAATATTCTCCTGTGTAGTGGGCGAGATGTAAGCCCAATTAATCCCCCGGCAGGTCTCCTCTAAAATAATTACTTAAATTAAATCTCGTGTCGCGAACAAATCTTCTCTACTTGTGTTTTCAATAAATTACTTAATCACGTAAATAATGTTGTTTAATAATGTTATATGAGTCGGCTATCATTGAGGAACGCTTTCTCTCTCTCTCTCTTATGTAAGTTTAGTTATCGACCATTCTTAACGCCAGACGGATTTGACACCGAGGAAACCGCGGAAAACATTTCTGAGAAAACTCATCAGAGTGAAATATGGCTGACGTCGTTCGACCACAAGTACGTACGCGATCGCGGCACGCCAGACGCGTCGTAAATTTCTCGCAAATACCGCAACTCGATCACGTTCGACGGGATCTCGACGCCGCCGTACGTACGTATGCCGCTGACCAAAAAGGAAAAGAGCGCAGAGCGGCGTCCCATTACGCTCTTAATTGAAACAGCGATCTCTCTTTCTCTCTCTTTCTCTCTCTCGCTTTCTTTCTCTTTCTCTCGAACGTAGGGGAATGCCCGCGTCTTGAATATCGACGTGCGCGAGAAAAGAAACGATGGTTAAAGTGAGCGAAAAAAAAAACAAAAATAAAAAAAACGCAACGAGAAGAAAGAGAGGACGGCTAAGACGCGGGTGGAGTGGCCGGAATGAGGAAGGGAGTTGGCCAGAAAGAAAGAAAACGTGATAAATCTCGTCGCGAACAATAAGTTATCGTAAAGAATCGTTTTCGCGTTTCGTGACACGGCCGGAGGAACAATGATTTGTCGGGGAAATTCTCCAATTCCAATTCCAATTTCAGAAATGGCCCTAGAGACACCGACATGGATGAATCTATGCTTCGTTGAGAAGATCCTGCGAAAATCGGAGGGCGACAATTCGATCCAGGTGACCGATGTATTCACGAAACCGGCCACGAATAAAGGCGACAACTACACCAGCGATATGTTCAGGGTTAATATCGAATTCACGCACGGCCAGGATGAAAACAAGATCACGGACAAGAAATCGATCATCATCAAGGTCGCGCCTATAGCCGAGGGCGTGCGTCAGGATCTTGTAAGTTTATTTTTACGCAGAGAAGCAAATACATTAAAATTTTCTCATAAAAATAAAACAATTTGTGTCAACCAACACATTGCAAATAATTTGTTTACTTTTGCCACTTCCCAAACAAATCTCTAGATTGAGAAAGCGGATTTATTTGGCGTAGAGATACTGATGATGACGGATACGTTGAAAAAGATGAATAAGTTACTAGAACCCAAGTACCGCGTGAGCGGGAAGTGTTTGTACGTGCAAAAGAATCCAACGCTTTTAGTAATCGAAGATCTCGCAGTTCTCGGCTTTCGTATGGCTTGTCGTCAGTCCGGACTTGACTTAGATCACTGCGTTCTTGCGCTTCGCGGACTGGCGAGGTTTCACGCGGCCTCGGTAGCCATATGCGAGAAGGTAAATTACGTGGCTTCGTTAATGTTATGTTCCGACAAAAAGCAATTTCTTTTTTTTTTCGGAGAATTTACATCTCATTGCCGGTGACACTCTCGTGTCAACGCGTTATGTTATTTATCAAGATATCTAAACAACCGTTTACTGTTTAGGAACCAAATCACAAAAATATATATACGAAGGGAATGTTTAGCGCTGATTATCCCACAAATTTTAGATCATTTTTCATTCAGAGTACTCATATTTTAGCGAAAGAAGCGGAGAATTGGCCGGAAGTAAAAAGGTGAGATCAATACATGCGCAAACAATAATCGTTTAAAAATATTCAATAAGTCTAAACGTAACATAACGTTCGAAGAACGCAAAAAAATCCAACTAACACAAAATTTGTACAAATTTATATAATTAACAAATATAAAATTTTTGAAGTTAATTATAATTCACGTATCTTTACAATTTTCGTTACTAGATACGTAGGAAAATTATCCAATCTCGCTGATCGCATATATCAAATAGGAATAGACATGTGCAAGGTATCGGAAGATGAATTCAACGTCATCACTCACGGTGATTTCTGGGTAAACAATATGTTGTTCAAATACAACAATGAAGGCAAACCCATTGAACACATTATGGTAAGAGTAATACGGCTAAATACAAAATTTTGTTGATATACGTGTATCAATTGATATAATATTTTATATTTGACAAATATTTAACATAAACAATAATTTATAAAAATTCCTGCGTCTATACAGGTTCTAAAATTGAAATTTTGCATAATTCAAAACAAGACAATACAGTGCACGACTGATCTGTCACTGATAACAATATTTAGTAATTTATTGACTGAATTATCAACCAAAAGAGATTTTCTATTTAAATTATATTTTCAATTTTAAAAGCTTGGTTATAAATCTCACAATTTGATAGACAAAGAGAGAAAGAGAGTTTTTGATATGCGCGTATTTCAATTATCCGCGTACACAATCGCCGTGATATCGAATTTGCTGCCGACCAAGATAAAGAGCAGACGCGACAATATGCGATACTGCAGAATGCAGCTGTTATGAATAATGCAATAAATTCAGTTTGATCGAATTCAGGTACATCCGCCACCTGTCCGCCCGTGTCACTCGCGCAAACTCTCGACCGCCCCCCGTGACTTCCTAAACACGAATCCTACTTCTTTCCCCGTGCACGAATTTCATTTCCAATTCAATTGCCGGTCGTTCACGAGTTCGATCGATCAAGAAAGAGGGAGAGAGAGAGAGAGAGAGAGAAAATAAGAGAGAGAAAGTGAGAGAGTTTGCTTGATATTGCAGGTGGACTTCCAAATATGCAAATACTCAACGCCTGCGATCGATCTGCACTATTTTTTTAACACGAGCCCAGCTCCGGTCGTTTACGAGAACCACAAGAGCGTTCTGCTGAACGAGTATTGTAACACCTTGGCGTCGACAATGAAGCAACTCAACTGCAAAACTCGACCGCCCACCATGGAGGAGCTGAAAACCAGTTTAAAGCGAAGAGCCGCCTATGGAATGATAGCGGCCTTCACCGTGTTGCCATTGATGCTGATCGAAAAAGACAATGTAAAAGATTTGGACGAGATAATGGGCAAAGACGGTAGTGTCGAGAATCCGGCTTATAAGAACGAGGCTTATCGCAAAGTAATAACAAAAAGAATACCTTTGTACGACGAATGGGGTTTGTTAGATCCTTAGATGTGCAACATTCTACAATAAAGATTAGTCTCGTCTTGAATGTCGACTGTAGAAAAAATTCTCGGTATTGTTCTTAGAATATACATTGACAAGACACGATGACGTCGATAGTACAAACGTGTATCGAACTTCACAATATTCTGTCCGATTATTACAATGCAATGTGTTATTATTTTGTAAGATATTAACTTTTGTAAGATAATTAACCAAATAATTACCCTGTAGATACGACAAATAATTTGCATAATTCTGACGCGTCTTCATCTTTGTATTAACGAAGTATATCGCCGATCTATAAAATCGGCTTTTTCTGTAAATAAAATGCGAGATCACGCGAAAAAAAAAAAAGAACTTAATTACTATTCTTTAATAATATAATTCAGTGGAATTTTACTCTGTTTTTCTACGCATGAGATTTGCAAGCAATTCTTTTTACGCGAAGCGAGAGAGATTACATAAAGTTTGACCTCTCTCTCTCTCTCTCTCTTCTCGTTGACTTAGATTAACATGGATTACTTCGATTATAGGTCACATTAAAAAACATAGAGGATTCTACATTTTAATATCTTGGGAGTAGTAAACCTGCGCTGTGGCTTGTTTAATTACACGTATATACATACATTGCGCTACAAAGACTTCCGTTCTTACTTCGCAATTTAAAGAGCTTCGAGTTCTTTTCCATAAACTTCGAGACTTTCGTCTCATTGATTTTCAACGTGTCGCGATATTAAATTACTTACATATAAATTTTTGATGTATTACAAAATTATAATCTCAATTTTTTACACCGAGCCAAGTTGATTACGTTGCTACATCCCTCGCGCGAATATTGTAAAAAGGCGCAGCTAGAAATATTTAAACTCAAATTGAACTTTCGCAACGTAATTCCGGCGATTTGAATAAATCTGCGCGACACAGTTTTGCGTGCACATCCGCCATTTCGCGAAAACAAATAACGCGAGACGTGAAAAACAAAGAAATGGAACGAAACACGGTATTGCGCGCATCCTGCGATGCATATCTATATTTTGCGAATTAATTGCGTTACTCTAGATGAAATATTTGGCGAAAAAAAACAAAAACAAAATAAGTGTGTAACACATAAAGCAAAAAACAATTTGGTAATATAATAATTGATCTAAACTTACCAGCGCGAAATATTATTACAATATTCTATTTGTAGCGCGAAAAGATATCTAGATAGATAATAACGTTAACAATATTACGCTTATTAGTATTTGATGCGAATTGCGCATGTAATGTTAGCAGTCCGGTTTGTAAATGCTTTAATAGGGTTTCACGAATAATTGTCGTCGATGTTAGATAAAGCAAAATAATTATCAGCCGCGTTTTGGTCCCAAGTGATTCCAATTCATGGCATGCATTAACCTCGACCACCAAATAATTAACCTTTGTTGTGGCCGAACAATAATCTCTGTTACTTATGGTATTTCATGAAATAAATAGCGAGAAAATCATTATTTTGCGTGCGTAATTGCGCGAATTACGCAGAAATTGAAACGTTTTGCTAGCTAGCGTGAACGCAGTAAATAGTTTCATCAAAATTTAACGCAGGACAAATCTAATAAATTATTATACCAGATGTGTATATCTATTTGTATGTATATTTACGAGATATGTTTATGTATATATACTCACATAAATCTCATATTTTCAATTTTCGGCAACATCGTTTATGCGCTAGAAAATTTGTTACGTAAATAATTAATTATTAATTACAATCTGGCTCCAAAATGAAATACCACGTGAGTAAACATCAATTGACGCCTGTGTAAATTTATCTCTCTCTTTTTTTAACGGATAAAATCTTTTTTTTTTTTTACAAAATCGTTTATTAAAACACATAATAAATTTAATGTGTGTATTCTTCACTTAACGCGCTAATTGAATTATTAAAGAGGAATCGTATGTTATATGCGCGCGCGTATATATATCTCTGCACGACAGAAGATTAAATCTGGGGTCTCGTTGGGGATATACACGGGGAGATAGAAGATAAACTGACGTTTCTCAAAATAGAATTCGATCATGCTGAATGTATGTACTATTATACCTAACTGGTAATTGGCGTTCGGCAAACTACATTGTCTCGTGTTTCAACACGCCAATTGGATCTGAGCACATCGACAGATGTTGATTTTGATTTCACATGGGCGCTAATAACACACCAACAAATTACTAAATTATAACGTACGCGCTATCGGACTCAATTAAAAGCCCGATTTAGCAAACATAATCTTGATACACACACGCTCGTTGAGCATCGAAATAGACGCGCTATATCATCCCAGAGCTTGTACACTTTCCGCTCATTATTCCACGTTATAGCGTTTATATGTGTAATAAAACTTTTCGAATAAATATTATATAAAACAACAATCACGAATGTTCCGCATTAAATATCTCTTAACAAGCTCGCGGAAAAGATACGATGTACGCGCGCGTACATACGTGAAGTTGCGCTCTGAATTCGTTTACATGTTACATTAACTTCCTCTTTCGAAGTCGTTTAAAATGTCATGAATTTTCGTGTTTATATTGCAGACAACACGCCGCGCGCGCCGCGTTGTCAACGGAGCGTACAAAAGCACAACAATTAAATCTCAACGAGCCATCGCGCATGCAACCGTACGCGCGCGCTCATCAAAATTGCTCAGCTGCGTGTGAAACGCGCTGCGATTCCGAGACCTCGCGCGGCCAGATGAACCGCGAAAGCTAATTAATATCCTCGGTAAGTCGCGATATATGTATTTCGCCTTTCAATTAGATTCGAACGTGTCATACACATACCCATCTCCAAGTATGCGTGTGTTGTCTATACACGTTCTCGTGTGTGTGCGCGCGCGCATACACACACACATACACAAGCGCGCACGAGAGTGTATGTACGCGTCGGCGGCGTGCACGTGACACGGAACAAATGGTGATATTAATTACCGCGATTTGCCATCTCCGATACTGAAATCGACCTCTATTAATCTGATCAAGCTTACACCTTTCGTTCGCCTTGCTTCCTTTGTGAGATAAACTCACTCTCTCTCTTGTTTCAACTCTGTTAATTATTTATGTTTCTTTGTTTATTTAAAAAATCTTTGTAATCCATTCTCGCGCGTGTTTTCTACAAAAACGACGAATTTTGTTCCGCAATTCTTACGACGGTTTGTTGCGAAAACTCACCGGTCTCTGCTCAACGGCAAACATTTATCCAATTACTTAAAACGAGTCTGAAAACGAAAAAACGAAAGAACCAAGCACGGTTTAGAAAACTGAAACGAAATAACCAGCTGACTAGCTCTGTTGCGTGAGAAAATAAAATTTTCGACCGCTTATTTTTCGTTCTGTGTTTCGCTCTGCAGGCAGAGTCAATGTACCAGTGGCGTGACTCGCCCGAATTTCTCTGGTATTGTCTATTCGCATGTACCGCGGATCATTTGTTACACGGAGCGCGGCGCAAAACGATACAACCCGGCCTGTGCGCCGGGAAACATGTTTTCGTCGAATATTGCCGCCGGCATTTCACACAATTCCACTTTTGTAATTTACGATACTCATATTGTTGAAAGACGACGCAAGAGGTTTAATTGTAACCGCGCGTAACAATCTATTGTTGTGCGAACCTGCGCACGCAACGCCAATAATTTTGTGAAAAACTATTTAAATAATAAGTTACTTTTGATGAAAAAAAAAAAAAAAAAAAAAAAAAAA
>NW_018020653.1:140841-170669 GCF_002006095.1 Pseudomyrmex gracilis
CGGATATCCTCGGTTTCCTTTGTAGTTTGCGTTTGGTAAAAGAAAAAAAAAAAGCCCTCTAAAAAAAAAAAAAAAAAAAAAAAAGTACTACATCACGTACGTGTGTAAAACCGTTTCGCGATCAAATTTTCAAGTGAAAACACACGGAAATGCGCTGTGATTTCTCGTGCGATGGTTTTATTGAGATGTGCGCAAGATCGATAATCGAAATAACAACAAATAATTGGGACTGTCCGCAGCGAGGAAACAAAGAGCGAACGAAACGTATTGGACGATAGAGAAATACCGATGAGAGCGAAATATGACAGCACAAGAGGCGGGGCGATGTGCGAGCCGCCGCGGGAAGGAGATGGCTCGGAATAAAACGACCACCTCGTACTATAACCCCTAACGCAATTTCTTCTCTCTCTCTCTCTCTCTCTCTTTCGACCCTCTCGAACCGCGCACTCATAACTCGGTAAAGTGGAATATCTCGAAGAGTCTGTTTCGTTTCGTGTTTCGAACCAATTGTTTCTTTTTTTTTTTTTATGTTTCCTCTTGCTCCTCGGAAAAACTTCACCATTCTTGACCAAATTGTTTGTAAAAACGCTCCTAGAAAGTGATTTAATAACGATGTGTAATGACGATGTTGCTTCGTTCGCGAGCACATTCTCGTTTCTCCGCGTATCATCGTACGATATCCCACATTTTTCTGCTCTTCGATCGCGCGAGAGAAGTTCTTTGTATTATCAGAATAATTGATAATACAGGTATAAATA
Source organism: Pseudomyrmex gracilis (assembly GCF_002006095.1). NCBI lineage: Eukaryota > Metazoa > Arthropoda > Insecta > Hymenoptera > Formicidae > Pseudomyrmex > Pseudomyrmex gracilis. The sequence goes on from NW_018020653.1 coordinate 141,600, forward strand.
TATTTGCAAATGTTAATGTGGGAAAGAAACGTTCGCGATTAGCTCGTTGATTGATTTTTATCGAAAAGCGGAAACGCGCATTCAATTTTCATCTCGCGGAGAGACAAATACTGCTCATGACAATCGATAAAATGGCAAAACGTCTCCCGGGCAAAAGCATCGATGCCCGGGCATCGCCCCGATGATCGACATATTGCGCAATGTAGCAAGTAACAGGCAATTTCTGTAACAAATAAAGCTAATGCATCAACATCATTACTCAAAGTCTCCAATCGTGATAGCACGGCCGAGATAGGAAAACGTCCCTTTCCGCTCATATTTCACTTCTCTTGAATACAATCTATACCACCTAACTACCCAGAGACTAGAATAGTCCAATGAACGTCCTATTCATTTCACGATAAATGTTATTAATGCAAGCTAAATAAATTATTGCTTTAATTAGCACTTCTGCTGCACGCTGCACCGTCGTTGCGCGTTTCACAAATCCGATAATTGTTTCGAAAACACACACAACACGTTTTTTTTTTTCATACTCGTCGCTGCAAACCCTAATCGCACTCCCAATTTTGTTCTTGTTAAAACATTTGCAATTAGTGAAAAACCGACGTTTAAATGAAGACCTTTTAACTGTCAAAGATGACAAAGAAAGTCGGAACGCAATCGAGCGAGTAACATTCGCCTAAAACGTCCGAAACCGCGCGCTCACAAATCGAAACGTAGACTTGACAAATCCCCGGACGTCGCATTTAACGTTACTCACAATGGAGAACCTATCGGAGCTGGTCAGTCGGGGAGGGGGAGGATGAGGATTAACAAAAAAAAAACCGAGAGAAAAGGGTTCCGCGAATGAAAGAAGCTGAAAATTACTCTCCCGGTCCTGGCAAAATTGAAGCACGAACTTCGTCGACTAACCCCACACGACTAGTCCGTTCGCGCTCTGTCGCACATTCACGGTCCTTTGTCTCCCAGAAACTGATGCGGTATCGCACATGTGTAAAAGTAATATCTGGTATGCCGAGTCAAAGGGGTCTCTCTCCGCGCGCGTTTGAGTTATAAGGTCGGAGCTGCCTGCGTTGAACGCGCAAGCGAGATAAAGAAAGAGGAGGAGAGATAGAAAGAGACGACAGAGAGAGCGCGAGCGGAAGAGCGTCACGCGAGAATATGAAACGGGTTTTCTCTCTTTCCCTCCACGTGTGTATCACCGCCGTATATGCGCGTGTTGGGGGGACAGAAGGGTTGATAAACGTCGACCCTCCCGACTCCAACGTTCCCGCACTCCAGGCCCTCGGTCTTTCCCGCAATCATCTCACCGTCGCCGGTATTCATAAACTACTCAGACAATGTCTGCAACTTCGCGTCGCGAATCGGCGATGCTCCGATGATACGAAATAATAAACGTTCGCACGTCGGCCGAGTTTGACCCTCCGTGTCACACGATTGTGCGTAGAAACGAGAGAACGGTTCCGCTCTTTCCGTTTTACTTTAGAAATTAACGAGCCGAAGTATCGTCGTGTAATTTTATGTATTTTCGCGTATTTATTTGTTTATCAGCTCCGGAGGAGCTTTTTCTTCGCGGCAAAATCGGATTAATCGGGCAAAATCATCGGCGTTGTGCAAGCTCGGATAAACCAAACCAAATGCTGATTTCGAGAGAGCGCGGATAGATCTCCGTTGCGCGCGAACGGAGGTGGAAGCTGACGCGGAACAGGCTAAAATAAATAAACGCCATAATTCACGTTCAACAGTTACGAACGGTTCAATTCGCGATTGGAACCGGTCCAATGGCGGTGGGTGATATAGAGAGAGAGAAAGAGAGAGAGAGAGAGAGAGCGAAGCGCGAGGGTGAGAGATGCGCATTACGCGCGCGCGCGCGCGAACGAGGAGCAAATAACTCGACTTCGATGCGTATCGAGTGCGCATTTTTTTTTTAAATTAATTTAAGAGACAGTATTTCCTGCCGCAGGCTTTCTACCTGCATAATCTCGCGTCGCGTAGTCGCAGCTACGTACCGATTCATTCTCCTTCTCTCTCTCTCTCTCTCTCTTCTTTTTCGACCCGACCTCGCCACTGGTTGAAAATAAGTGGATTACCTTAACTTGATAAAGCGAGGATCACATTTTATCACGTTAAAGAAAAACCTTCTATTTTCTCTCTCTCGCACGTGTGGTTTTTTATTTTTCGCCGTTCCCGATCACAGCACGCCTGCCTCCATCCGCGCTTTAGTGCGTCCTAATTTTCAACCATGTTATTTTTTTTTTTTTTTTTATCGTTCCTCGCAACTATATATTTCTGGCGTTCTTCTTCCTAATCACTTGAGAATCATTTTTCAACGCGACGAAGACGTTGCGCGCGCGCACCGCACACACACAGTTTTTAATCACACCGAAGAAAATGTCTCTCTCCACGACTGACGATTTAGCACATTTTCGAGAAGCTCGCACAATTTTTTGCACACGCTTCTCGCTTCATTATTGCGCGGGTATAATAATTGTTTTGTTTTTTACACACATTCGCGTGGGAAGAAAGAGGGCGAGCGAGCGAAAATGGAGCGTAACAGCAAAATCGTACACACTTAATTTCACTTTGCGCTATCTCGTTTGCTACCACCTCGGCGTTTTCGCGGTTACCGCGAGCGTGTGCACGGGAGATGCGCACGTAATGCGGCCCGCTCCGTCGACGCAGTTGCGGTTAAGTTGGGAGCGCTGAAGGGAAGACAAAAAAGTACGATCCGTGCTGTGAGAGAGAGAGAGAGAGAGAGAGAGAGAAAGCGAGTAAGAAAGACGCGAAACAGGTGATTATCACTTTGTCGCGCGAAAATTCGCTTACTCTACGAATAATTTTGGTTCCCACATCGTTTGCTCGGTACGGAGCTCGCTCGGATAACACACAGGTCAGAAGAAACATCCGGCCGCGAACCTTCGCTTTAATTTATCAACGACGGTTTTGCTAAAGCCGTTAACGTGCCTTTCGCGTTACCTAAAATTATTCTCATTCGTTTCGTTTTCGTCGCGCGTGACACTCTTCGCTTTCGTTTGCGCGTTGAAATGAAATTTGTAAAGAGGCGGGGAGGGAGGGAAAAAAAAAGATCCAAATGAAAGGTATATATTCGAGATTACAAGATCGCGGAAGGATAATTCCGAGGATTAACTCCGGGAGCACTGTGTGGAGTAGGCAAAATTTACATTTATCGTGTATTCCTCTTGCTCGCGAGATAAATTGCCTCCGAGAGGGAGATTCGCGCGCGTGCCATTATTCTTTACCGTCGTGACACGACGGGATAATCTTATCCTTAATGAATGTCCAAGTTAAATTCAATCCTTTAAGAGTTTATAAACGTCTCGACACGCGCGCGCGCGCGCGCGCACGAGAAGGCCGAGGAATTCAATGAGCGATCTTTTTCAATGAGCGGTAGTATAATACACGATATTGCCCACTTCCGCGAGCGTCACGCTCAATTATGATATTAAACTTCCCGCCGACATGGATACGAAGCAATTTCGAGGGATTAAAGTTCCATGCGAGTTCACAAGCGGCAGGCGTTTTCTTCCGTAAGACGCGGAAAATGAGAGGCTTTTCTGAAATGCACATCGCCTTCTCCCCGCCCGCGCGCGGCGTATATATGTATACGCGGCTCTCAATAGTGAATTATTTTCTTTATACAGACGTTACCTGGAAGTTTGGGTTCGAAAACCGCGAATAGAAATAACGACGTATGCGGTAACATCGAATGAAAGACGTAAATAAATTGTGCACGCGCGACGCTGTTATTCGATATATATATATATGTTCCGCGGAATTATCTGTGACATTACCGCAACCGAATGGGCGCTCTATGACGATCTCTTAGCCGGGGAAGACATGACAATAGATGAGGTATTGCGTCGAGGCAGCAATATAAATTGGACGCGGTGGTAAATCCATCTGTCACGTAAGCGAACAAAGATAAACCGATACCGAGATTTGAGTGAATCCGAATAAGTTTATCTTCAAGACTTTTCACGCGCGCGCGCATGTCAATTTCTCAAAAGACTTTTGTCGCGCGAAGACATATGTGCGCGCGGAATCGAATCGCGCGGTTTTTCATCAACATCGAATTTCGAGCAAACGAATAATCAAAAAATTAATCGACAAGTTTTGGGCGAAACACTTAAACGCGCGCACACCGCAAGGTACTTGCTGAGAAATGTTGTCTGCAAAGTCGGTGGATTTTTAAATCAACACTGGAACAACCAAATCCGTCAAAAATGACGGATTTCGAAAATGCAATTTATTTGCAAGAAATGTTCTCTGAGTGGTTTTGTTTTAACATCACTAAAAAAGTAAGCGTGAAAAGTATATTAAAAATGCTTTCTTGGTTAATTGATTGTTCAAATATTAAAAAACTCAAAAGTGACACAACAAACATGTGAAACGATTTACTTCGAATTCTCTTCTGTCAAATTGACGGATGTGGGACGTGATAAAACTAGGTAAGTACACATTCAACTCCGATTGTTCTGATGTTAAAGTGAATTATCAAAAGAGACGATTTGTCGTACCAGGGCCATATACGTGTCGTCGCAACGACTCGGTCTTAAATCGCCGCATTAAAGAATCTCGGAGGCAATAATATTCACACCTCGTCTGATCCGCTCGCACCGGGAGCGCGGGCGCGCGCGCGCACGCGGTTGTACTTTCTCATCGATAATCCTCCACCCACATTCACTGTTCTCCGTAGCAGACCGGGTCTATCTATCCGCGTGTCTGTAGGGTAGTTTATTATTCATTGGGGTTGCATCCCCAACGCGGATAAACGGCGCATTGTTTATGCATTAGCCTGTACCTTGCCTGCCCAACCTCTCGATCTGGTCATTGAGTTGATTCTGCGCCTTTTCTCACATTCCGAAACTACCAAACTTCCTTCGCTTAATTGGTTTCGCGTGCGCTGACACTTCGTTAAAGTGCTACTATCTATAACGCGCATCCGTGACATTTTTCATCCGTCACTTACAATCGATCTACAGAGTGTTCGGGATCGCTTTGAGAGAGAGAGAGAGAGAGAAAGAAAAATGCACGAGATAGAAAAAAGTATTTTTGCCGCGCAACAATTTTCCTCGAAATTTTTCTTAATTCTCGACATCGCTAACTAAGACAATATGCGCGGTATTATATGCAAACGAATGGTTTTGTATACCTGATAAAGCGAAATATATGAAATGCATGAAACACGTCAGATGTATAAAAGATTTTTCGAGTTTGCCAAATCCGCTTTGCCAACCAAATCGCTATAATGCCGTTACAGATTACATCTATTACGCTTCGTAAGAGCAATCCCTCGTTAAAGCCGGCTTCGGCTTTCTCGATTTCGGACGTCGGTGTGGCAAAGAGGAAATGCGATCGCGCCTTTATCACCGGCTCGAAATCGAAGTCCCGATAGTTCGCGCGGCGTGATGATTAATGGCGAACGTCTGTCCTAGACAATTGGAATATAAAATGCGAAATCTCTCTCTCTCTCTCTCTCTCTCCCTCACTCTTTTCTCTTCTCTAAGGGAATATCTGAACGGCATCGTATGAATAAAATAACCATCAATTTTGACGAATCCGCGGTCGCCGTATAAAATTTGCAACAAAAACATCTTCGTTCGCTGCGATTAAATTAAACAGATCAGATTGTTTTTCACAACATTGTTTTCTACTATACACGTCGTTTGATTTTCCATACGCGACGCTCCGCGCGCGTGTTTTTATCCGAAAATTCGATATCGGATACTCGCGGCGCAAATAAAGTTCGGAATTGTTGAATCAAATTATTACGTACTTTAGCATTATGATAACCTTATTGTTTTAAACAATATGCGATGTTACGCGGGACGCATATTTACACGATTCTATACATATATTTCGGTTTTTGCATCCGGTCACCGTGCGCGTGTGTGTGTGTGTGTTTAATATTTCGGTATTATTCAGCTCTTTTCGAACGCGCGACACCTTCATTAGAGCTCATGCAAATAAGCTCTTGTGCCAGTTTTAATCCACTTTACTACACACACTGCTTATGCTTTTTGTTTAAATATATACAATATTTATATTATTTGGAAAACAAAATAATGCGACATTTAGTTCGCGACGAAAATAAACGTGGCTTCAAAAGTTGTTTTATTTGCGAGCTATAGCGTATAAAACATTTCCAAACTTATTTTTGTTACTATTTTGTCAACAGGCGATTGTTATTTATAATATAAATGTAAATAAATGTTGTAAAAGCAAAAGATAAAACTGTGACATTTAAAATGCCATCTTTTGGAATAAAAAAAAAAAAAACAAACAAACAAAAAATAAACCTTGTCCCACGCTTATTTACAATCACACGTATCGCGCGTATCAACAAGTTTTTTTTATATATTTTTAGAAACATCGCGTGTTTGTGTACTTTAGTTTATGATCCTTTTATTTTAATATTATTTCAAAACGATCAACGCTTTATAATGGTTGCTTTGAAAGTTTGCCAAAACGCTAACACCAAAATTATTTCGAATAAACAATATATTTTAATTAAGTTTAAATAATATCATGTATACGTTTTTATAATTACGTGATGCGTGATTCTGCGTGATTTTTTGACGAGAACAAACGCGTGCTTTTTCAAACGTACGTGAAATGTGCGTAAAACTGCGGAAGTCGCGCGCGATAGAAAGTCGAGATTTTCCCCAGTCGATCTTTTAAACGGCGCCCGCATCCGGAGACGGCAATCTCGGTCTGGTGTTGGCAAAACAATAGTTTCGACCGGTGTAATCTCGGACTGTGTTTTAATCTGAAAGAACACCGGGCACGCCGCTGATTGCATTGCATAGTAATCTTAGTTTTTATCGCGTCTCGAGATTGGTGGAGGTGTCGGCGGCCGCGCGAAGGAAGGTTTCCCCACGCGCGCATTCCCCTCGTTGCAATGGATATCGGGGTCACACGGAGGCTGGCGCACTCCGCGTTATACATCACGTATAAATTTCGACGAGAGAGAAGAAACAAGAGCGCGCGGATCAACTGGTGGGAAAAAAAATATCCGCGTAATGCGTATGTTTTGATTCACCGTCGATCGTTTATTTATTTATTTATTTTTTTTTTTACATCAATTGCACAAGAAACGACGAGATCTTTCGTGCGCACATTTGTTGATTATTGTTTTTTTGTTTTATGTGCATCAATAACTCGCCGCGTTAAATTTTTAACGCTGTTGTATATACATTGATAAAACAACAAATCGCGAGCGATTGTTTGTTGTATACTAATTTAAATTTAAAAAGTTAACTTGATGTAAATATTTATTAGAATAACATATTCGTGTGTTTGTATTTTAAAATTTACATACGGAACTTCAGCTTTCTAAAGTTACATAACAAACTTATTAAAATGTTCAAGCACAAACGTTATAAACTCCGGCGTGTGCAAATATCACATTGATATTCTGCAGAACAGAAAATATCGGGGAAAATATCGTTCGCGCGAGCGATAACAGAAACCATAAAAAAAATTCGATATCGCTGACTGACTACGTCAATCGACAGCGACGACTCGCTGTTTTAATTAATAGTCTCTAGGAAAAGATATATATATATATGTATATATATATATACACATATATATATTATATATATATGTACATACATATACAAATGTTGTCGGATCGGAAAAACTTTTATACATCTACCAGAACATCAACATGCTGATGGAATAAAAAACGGTTATTCTACGGCTCTGCCAATACGACATCGCGTGTTTATTTGCCGGATCTCGTCACGAGAGCGCATTCTTCAATCTCCGTGGCAATATTCCGCAAAGCCACCGACGCGTCTCTCTCTCTCTCTCCCTCTCTCTCCCTCTCTGTTTTGCTAGTGAACTGCAATTGCCGCGTTTATATCATTTCTCACCCTTCACGGGCGATAATTAATTACTCTGGAAGACCTTTTAAGTCGCGTTGGCCGCGACGCGACGCAATTATCGCGAACAGCCTTATAATGACGCGCAATTTATGCGTCGTGACAAACTTACCCGTAGCGCCCATTAAATTACTCGAGGTTTTTCTTTGAATTTTTCTTCTGTTTTTGTTTTGCGAAGAGAAAAACCCAATTCGATCGAAAAGCGATCGATTCTCTCTCTCTCTCTCTCTCTCTCTCTCTCTTTTTCTCTCCCGTGAATCGCGCTGTTGCGATAAACGCCAAATGAGGATCGATGGTTTAATCGAACCTTCAATATGAAAAAGAAACGTCAGCGGAGAGAAGTCGGTCGCATTTTTCGGAACCAACGCGCTTTCGGGAAATAAAATGTGCAGATTTGCGATAATGAAGCAATCGGATTACGGCGTGCGATGAATGAACAGAACTGAAACTCGGTGCGCGATGTGTAAATCAAGAAACGTATAAATGCTCTGCTTTATCAGTCGAATCACTTTGATATTCACTGCAAAAATGCTCGCACGACGAAGTCGTGTAAAATAGTCGCGAGATAGAAATGCAGAGGTTTAAATTAAACACACACACACACGCGCGCGCACGCACACGCGTGCGCGTAGAAAAAAACACAAGTCGAGTTTTCAATGTGGAATTAATGGTTTTATAAGTAATTAATGAAAATTATGCTCGAAAAAGCACACCGATTCCTGGGGGCTATTTGGAAAAATGCGAGGATATCATATCGCGGACTCGACGAGTCAAATTAAATTCTTCTCTGCGGGAGTTATCGCAGCGAATCGATTGCTCTTAGCTCGAATTTACGTGCAAAAATTTACCGAAAAAAGTTGAATCGTCGATTGTGCACCTTTTGGAATTCGATAGGCCAATTAATTGCAAACGAATGACGAGTAGCGGCGCGTAAATAAAACTGAATAATTAAAGCGATAAATTCAAAAATAATTGGAACGCCCGCCTAGATCCGAGGGAAAAAGCTGCTTTTCTTCGTTATACATTAATTAGAACAACGCAATGACAGATTTAATCCAGAAAATCATTTCGTGAGAAATTTTTTAACTGAACTTCGTTCATTTCGTTTTCTTTCGTGCTGTTTGCTTGACTCTCTCTCTCTCTCTCTCCCTTTATTCAGCGTATAAAATGTTTTCCTCGTTATATCAACCGCGTTTATTTGTAATTTGCACGATATACATCTAGTTAAAAACAAATGCAAAACCGAACTTAAAATTGGATAAGCCGCGACGTCCGTATAATATTTCCGGGAACGCAAAGTATTTTAATTATCCGGTCTATTTCTTGCTCGCGAACATTGCGCGAACTTTGCTTCTTCGCGTCGTGTCGATCGGTGGTAAAAGTAATCTGCCACGTCAATGGGAAAAAATCGCGGCAACGAGATGGACATTCCATCGGTTTCGCGGCGCGATGCATATGTATTACTCGTCACTCACTCCCTTTAACGAACATTTCGCACGACGTTCCGGTTCCGCTTGCTGTCTTCACGAATATTTCATTTCCGTCATGTTCCCGGCTTCGAGTTATATAAGAAGCCGGGATAGTCGTTAATTACGCAGAGTGCCATTATGCTACGCTTTCGCGTTTGCATGATAAGTCCTTTCTATGATAATTATTGAAAATGGAGCAAAAAAGGGAACGCGAGAAAAAAAAATACATCTTTACATCTCTCTTTGGAAATAGAATTACTTCGACAAGTCGATTACTTCTGCGCGAGTCATTTGTATATTACGGTCGTTATTGATCAAAGATTTAATACTCGGCTTATATTTATGTTTAGAAATTGCAATTTCGTGCACAATGTTGCGGTGTGCGTGACAGCAGACAAAAAAAAAACAGTCTTTGCAGGAAAATATCGAGAGAATACGATGCGATCGTAAATCGTTACGTTTAATATCTCCCATCGATATCTCCCCTCAAATAAATACTTTTATTGATAAAGGAAGAAAGGCATTACCGCGTGGTCGTTAATAATCACGTGAAATAGCGCGGAGATATGTGTGAACGTGTTGCGTTGCAACAACTCGATGAGAAAGATTTAATTTCCGATATAATACCATGTGTGCGCACACTTCTAGTTTTGTAAAAGCATCATTTCCGTAAAGCGTAATAATATCGTATCTCGCGCGCAATAACTTGCATCGTATCTCGTTTAAAAAATCACCGCTAATGAAAGCGTAATAATGTATATTCATCTCACATCGGGGCGTCGCGAAACAAAAAAAAAAAAAAAAAAAAAAACCGAACTAGCATTTTTTCCCCGATCTCGAGCGAGAAATATTTCTGGATTATGAGAGGGATACAACGAGAACATGCGCGCGACGCGCAGTGGTAATGGTAATCGACTGCATTGTGGTAGACGTTACTCACCGGTTTTCACAGTAGGAGACGCCGAGGGCTGTGCGCACAGAACATGCGTGCTTCCTAAGAGCGCCAGGGCAACGCGAAAAAACTTCATATTGCTCATCGTGAGAGTGTGGCTATTCCATGGAAATCCTGAAAGCACACGAGATAATGAATTTTCTTTATGCTCTCCGTGATTAAATGACAGAGATAAGAACAACAAACACATTTATGTCATAATTTAAACAAATCGTGAAAAAAGAGATATATATCATTAAAGTAAACGTAGCGTAGTTTTTATTTATCTATTCGCAGTTCGCAATTACCGTCGTAAAAATATAATGATCATTTTTTTACTGTTTTTGTGAAACAAAAATTTATTTAATAATAGTGTGATATTTTAAAATTCATACGTCTCTCTATCTCTTTTTTTATTGCGTGTATTTATAAAAATTTAATACTTCACACACACACACAACACATGCAGATATATAATTCATATTTTAAAACAATATATATTGATGTTTTTCTCTCTCTAGAGAAAAATAATTATTATTTTATTCCACACACAAACAATTCGGTAGATATCATCGATTCGATGAAGTTACATCTTTCTTTTCTACAAATATGTATCTGTTTGTAATGTAATAAAATGTTAAGTATATTTTTTTAAATATCTATCTAGAGACACACACACACACACACACACAGATAATCAGAGAAATTTGTTTAGCCCGTCACGACGCGATCTTCTCGAACGTATAGATCGACTTCGTTTTCGCATCGAGTAATAAGATCGTCGCTTTCTCGTTTTCTCACGCACAACACCGCCGCCGGGTGAAGAAAAACAGCGAAACAACGATATAGTGTCGTTTCCATCGCGAAATGAGATTCTGATACCGCAATTTGATCACCGCGTGTTGTCGCCGCGGGAGCGGCGTAATAAGGGTGTGTGACGAAGAGGGTAGTAAAACGAAAATGGGCGGCGTGTGAGGAAAACGCGGTGGTTGACTTATCGGAAATTAATATGCTACGAAGCTGCGCGGAGAAATGACATCGCGTCGTCGTTTACGAGCGCGCGGAACGAGGATAGGAAGAGAATTTAAAATAGATTTGCTCACGAGCGAGAAAAAAATACTCATCGTCGTCGTCGTCGTCTGTTCTCCCGCGGAGCTTATCGCGGTTGAGATAACGGGGCGAGTGCTGGGGTGAGTCTTACAAAGCGACTAAGGCACATTGATGGTCGCCGTTAAGAGGATGGGGCGAGACTCGCGGCTGTGTGGCGGCTAGATGGATCCCTTCTCGTCGAGATGAGGGTGAGAGATATCGAGCATTGTATGTCTCCGCGCGCGCAGCAACCGTCGCCCCATCGACTCCCGCGGATTCGCAAGGGCTGATCCACAGAATGGATAGATCGTAGATAAGTAGCGATCTTGCCTCTCACGGAACGTCGCTCGCTCGGTCCGATCCGGCTTAAAGCGACAGAAGTCGAGTGGCGCGACTTCGAGCGTAAACCCACGACTAGAGAATGTGGTTTCGCGAGACGATACGTGTTAGAAAACGAGCCAAACGATTGCGGTGAGGACGCTCTTGAATAGAGTTGACGACTAAACACTTCCGGTGGAAGAAAAAAATACATAAAGAGAAATATACAATGTTCGTGCAGTTCAACAACGATAATGTACGCACACATATGAGTGTTGATGATATACAGTGAGAAAAAAAAACCAATTATTAAATAATAATATTCCTGTTCAATTACGTGTAAATTTATGCCTGGCTGTAACAGATTGAAGAATTTCAAAATTACAAATTCTTTATACCGCATTATTCTTCAATTTATCGTCGATGTGAGTACAACGTTATACAATATCCGTACATGTAGCGCGCATGATTGAATCTTTTCAGACAAAATCGAATGTTAATTTAGTAAAAATGCGTTTTAATGATACGCGCCGAGTTATGTATCGCCAATATTAATTCGCCAATCGATTATTCATACGATATCTCCCATTAGCGGAATGATTTATCACTCGGACGAGATATTGCATTCAAATTTCATTACCTTAATAGGAACAAAATCCTTAATGGCCACATATGCTGCGATATACCCCGGGTAGATAGGAGTCAATAAATAACCACAGCCAACACTCTTCCCTTTCCCTCTCTCTCTCTCTCTCTCTCTCTCTCTCTCTCTCTTTCTCTTTCGCCTTTCCCTTACATAGATCGCAAATCGTCTAAATCCACCGATCGCTCGGCCGTATCAGGAACTCATTCCGCAGAGAGAGAGAGAGAGAAAGAGAGACGATTTCCACTCTTCCGGCGCGCGAATCCCGAGGAAAAAATGACGTAGACGAAGCACCAGTGAACTTGGTAAAATACGAGTGCAACCGGCACCGCGATCGCACCAAGTGCATCGCTGTGGGCACCTGCATTCGTGACGGATCTGCGGATCCGGGCGGAGTCTCACGGATACACACACGGACAGACGCGAACGCGTGTCGGCGATTTATCGCGTTCGCATATACGTGCCGTTTGCTATTGTGTACCGCCGCGCTGCCGTAGAAAAGCATATACTGTATCAGATAGGGGAGAGAATGTATGGAATCACCTCGAGCGTTACTACTCACTTCGCCGAAAATCGCAATGACGAAACGCGCTGACGGCGTGTCGAATTGCTTTTTGCACGAACCGCGAAATGTGTTAATTAACGCTAGCCATTGTTATTTAGAATTGTACACAATATTAATCAAATTTTTTATTTTGAAAAAACAATGTTTGCTCATGTACCAAATTAAACACTGCGCGAAAAAAAGTATCCGGTACATGTTATAGAAAATTATAAAAATAAAACATTTTTGTTTATTTTTAAAATGAAAGTCCCGAAACTAGCAAATCCAGATGGCAAAATGAAACCTATTAGTTAATAGATTTTTATTTTTTAACGAGAATGAATCTCGTGCACAAATCCGTACTATGGTTAATTACCTTTATTATCGCGCAAAATTTTTTCATAAAAACTGGAATTTTTCGACTTGCAAAGTTTTTTTTGTTTTGTATTATGTCTTTAAAACCCGGATTGAAATGTCACAGTACTCGTCAACACACAGAAAGAGTCACGTGTCTTTAAAAACGTGACTAAAGTAAAGTCACGTGACAAAGGAGAGAGGGAAAACAACACACGTGACTTTACTTTAATCATGTGTCTGTAAAAACGTGACTAACAATAAGATAAAGTCACGTGACAAAAAGAAGAGGAAAAACAACACGTGACTAAAGTCACGTGTCTTTAAAAATCGGACTGAAATGTCACAGTACTCGCCAACACACAGAGAAACGGAACAAAGCATGATCATCTTACAAACCATATAATACACATATGATTTCTTGTCTGTATTATTATTTTTTTTTATTATAACAGATGTGAGATTAACTAAAAAAAGAAAATAAACCGATCGACGATGAAAAGAATCTGTGACTAATAGATATAACTCATGGGCTTCGTTTGTGTGTACCGACTTTGAGGAAAATGGTCGAGCAATATAAAGTCCGACCGAGGCTATAAATCAGCAAGATGGGCAAAAAATTATGCGATAAAGAACTTTCGTTTTACTACAGAGAGAAGGGGAAGGCGCGCCTCTCTGAACAGAGAAATTTGCATTTCCTCCCTGCTTACCTCCGCAGAAGCGGAAACGTTTCTCAACGTTGTGCATCGCAGGATGAAGAATATTTTCCTATTAAGAAGTCACTGTATTCCATTATGCCGCATAAATATATACAACGGGGGGTTGCTTCTTAATCAGATCTACGCGCGTTACAGAAAGTAATATATAATTTATTTTACGTATTTTCACTTGGATAAAAATGTTTCGCGCTCGAAGTGCGTTTCGAGTTTTCTCTTTCTTGTGAGAAAATTGCGTTTATTTTATTCGCGCAAACCGCGTTCCGCGTCGCATTATTTAGCATATTATTAAGTTTTGTATTCAAGTTGCAGATATTCAAGATTTGGCAAAGCTACAGAAGTCACGCCGCGGAATGCAACGATTCTAACTTTTGGCATTTTATATGAGTGTAATTCACAAACGCGGATACACAAACCGACTTCCGGGCGATATTTAACACAGTCAGTTGTGTTCTAATTTATTTAATTCGCCCGAAAGTTCTGTGCAACGTTTAACCGTGCCAACGGCAGGACAGAACCAAGAGGGGGGTAGGGCAGTTCGGCTTTTGCCAAGTACTATGTTATCGGTTTATACCGAGGAAAAGTTTCCGATGGCTACCGAAAGTACGGAAACTTTATCAGTGTTTTAAAGAAAAACTTCTCTTGTTTCGTATAGGTTACACGGGCGTTTATCGATCTTCATTTACAAGTTGCTTGATCGATGGCGAATAGCGGTGATGCACGAAAACGCGAGGACGACGCGAGCAACCGATTCGCTTTACACACAAGCAATCGAAGTGTGAAATTTAATATTTTCGGACATGTCCATTAAACCTTGCGAGACTTTACTTCTTTGCCTCGTGTCTCGTTTTCTCTCGAGAAAACGTAAACGTAAACATCGCGAAAGCGGAAAGAAGAGATCCGTTAAAAAAAAAGCCAAAATATTTATGTTGCTGAAATTCAGAAATAAATTGAAATAAAAAAAAAAAAACCAAGTTCAATGAAAATCTCATAGATTGGAATCTAATAAATCGGTAAATTAATCAACTGATAGAGCCACACTGCGTTAAACAGAACTCAATATGTGTTCCCTCCGCGTTGAAAGCATTTAAAACGCGCAACCGACCGCATCGACGACGGCCGACAATTTCACGCGGCCGTTCCATCGTCCTAAACAATATTCACTTTCCACTCTGTTTAACTCGCGCAAAAATCACTGTCGGTCACTTTTTCGAACGCCGACACTTTCCCGTCGTCGTAAACGAGCCGTGTGCGGGCACACAAAACGCACCTCCCGGCCTCACGGCTGCACAATGGCGACGGCACACAACCGCGGGCTACGCGGATGACAAGCGCATGTATTTGTGCACACGCTCATGTATGTGTGCGCGACGAATTCGAGCAACCGTGTGAATAAGGAATGACGCGATCCTTCGGGGGCATGTATTTTTGTGTAAAATATTCTACGCGCGCCGTAAGCGCGACAGGGAAAACTGTAAGCACCCTCGTATTACAGCGTTTCCGCGTGGCGGAAGTGGGACAGGTTCTCACTGCCATCCCCAGGCGCGGACCGACGAGTGGCAGAGCTTCGAAGGAAGCGCGCGAAGAAGCGGAAGACCGAGAGTCTCCCCTAGCGCGCGACTACATGACACAGTCCTGGAAACTGTGTTCGCGTCACCTACCTACGCGACGTTAAAACGCGGCAGTAAACGGGAGAGAGCTGCAGAAGTCGGGGAGAGGAACAAGAGAATAAAAGAATCATGAGCGACGCCCGGGAGCGACGTTAACAGGAGCGCGTTACCCCTCGCGCACGATCGTAAAGTCGACCGCGCACTCCGGCTGCACTTCGTTGGCGTGATACACGGACAATTCGCCGGAAATATGTTCGACTCGCAGACTATTTGTCGAACTTATCGCCGGTCCGAGGGAAAGCGCCAAAATTTATGCCGCCGTGATACCACCAACGTACCTTCGCGTTATTTGAACACGAAGGGTCATTATTGCATCGTTAAGACGATCTCGACGATCGTTCTCGACGGTCGTTGTACTCGCGAAGAAAAAAAAAAAAAACTTGGTGACGTATTACAAATTCGGAATCGCGGCGTCGTCGCAAGAATATATATACGTCCCCGTAATTCACAAGGATATTTAACTTTATCGATAGTCCGCGCCGCCGCCGGTTCGCTCTGCCCGCCGGTTCTTTTTTATACGAACTTTGTCATTTCCATTTTATCGCTGCGGAAAATCAATTTATATTGCGCATAAATATCGAATGAGAGCCAAAGCTTTCTTACCATAATATACCAATACTTGGGAAAACGCGGAGAGAAGAAGAACCAGTATTTTTCTTTAATGTCGAAATAAAATAGCAAATGTGTCCTACATCTATACGTATGTGTGTGTATGTGTGTGTGTGTGTGTGTGTGTGTCACATTTCCTCTTTTCCTTCCTCTATATTCCACCTTTGCTTTCCCAAGTCGGTGGAACGCAAACTCGTTCCAAAATATTGATGTATCCATTGCGGAAAATAACATCATCGAACGTACATGTTGTTTTTAAACTAATTGAACGCTTGAATTATTTCGAAACTCTCCTTCTCCTCTCTTTCACCCCTTCTCCGAATTGTGACAATAGGATCGAATAAAATATATCGATAAAATATGCACTTCGTGTAATATTAAACTCTTTTAACTGTGACATTTGCTATTTTTATTACAGAAGAGGGAAGATATTTTCTCACACTCCGACGTTGTCTCACAATACTTTTCCCCATTATCACGAACAACGGATTTATACGCGGATAACCCGCACGTTCGATTAACCGTTCATGTAACACTGCGCTCTCCTTTTTATCATCCCTTCTCACATCTTGCAGGCAAGAAAAAACGTCTATTTAAAAAAAAAAAAAAAGAAGAAAAAAACAAGATGACGTTTTTAAGCGGTTTTAAATACATCGCGCGATAAATACATCAATTCCCCGATTTGAGCAGCGATGAAATTTGATCGCGCGCGGTCATATTTCAATTTGATCGGAACGCGAAAAATCGAGAGCGTGCGAGAGACACCGGAACGAAAAGTCGGCAAGAGTGCGCCTTCAGCGCCGCCGCGCCGTTGCAAAGTCAAGCCGCGGCAGTTGCATCCGGTAACTGCAATCAGTGTATCATTCCGCTACTGCAAAATTATACAGTGAGCTTTGTTTGCTTTCTCGCTTTATGCCGCGAATGTAAAATCCCGCCCCGGGGCAAATGTTGCGCGAGGATGCTGCACTGTATATAGTATATGTGTATAGTATATATATATGCGCGCGCGCGCGCGTCTACTTGCGAGTCCGAACAGACACATACATATCTCGCAATGCACGAGCTGAAAATCAACATCACCAGCGTGTGCATCGATGCGCCGTTTCATCCGGGCGTATCCATCCATCTGTTGTCGGTTGCTTGTCTACCACCCTGTATGATTACGCGCGCGGTTGTAAAGTGTTGTCGACCGGACGGCGAGCTGTCGGTTCACTTGCGCGTCCGCTCGCGCGCATCGAATAATGCTCGCGACGACAGCATCGTCAAGAGCGAATCGCCCTTGACAAATCGTGCCAATTTCTTCCGCCGCGAATGATTACGCTTACGAGGGATGCTACTTTAATAATTTTACGAGAGGGAGAGAAAGAGTTTTGTCAGAATAAAAATAGCGAGGGTTACGCGACGAGCGATAAAAATTTTCCAATCGCAACTATGTTTCTTTTATGTTTGCGCAATGTGTGCGCACAAAAAGTATTTAATTTGAAGAAAAATAAAAACAAAATTTTTATTTCCAAACACCGGAAAGAAAAATACTCGCCATCTCGACATTTCGAGACATTCGAGTATTTTTAATTATGAAAGAGCATGCGCGAGGACCTGTTATCGAAAGAACACTTCAAAAAGTAAATCGATCGGACATCTGACCTAAGGCAAGTATCTCCTCGAAGCAAAAGGACACACGCTCTCTCTCTCTCTCTCGTCCTGTGTTTTATATCCCCGAGCGCCGAGACATTTTTCCACCTTAGTTTTCTACGTCATCGCCTTCGTCGGATACTTTATTACATCTCTTGCCAGCGTGCGTATTAGTTATATATCGGCGTTTTTTTTTTGCGCGATACTCGATTAGAGACCTTCGCGAAACACATCGTTGCACAACGGTCAACACACGCACGCACACACACATACACGCGCGCGCGCACGCGAGATCATCATCTCGCGCTCGTTTAAAACGAATAGCGGTAGGCAGGGAAGCGCGCAAACCCGCGTTTCCGACATTTATATCCGCGCAGCGCCAGGAATATATCTGTTATTTTAATGAATACCGCGGAAGTACGTGTTTGTACACCTTTAACGAGGCGTACGCGAATAAATCCCGGTAAAACCAACTCTAGCACGCAAGACTCATCCGACGTGCTCCATACGCGCCGTCTCATAGAGAGAAAGAGAGAAAGAGCATTCTGAGCACTGTTGATGCATGCAGCCGTATATGTAAACTCGAATAAACAAGCGTCCTCTCAGAAATACGCACATTCGTTTCCATTGCTTGCGACGTGATATTTCTCAATTCGTTTGCCTATCGCGACGGGTTTTTGCAATTGATTTATTGCTTAATATTTAAAAACGTACGTACACATCGCGTAATAGTGGCGGTGATGGCGGTGGTGATTTTCACGTTCCGTGATGTTTTTAGAGAGAGAGAGAGAGACCCGTAACCGGGAAATGAAGCGCGTAAATTCTGAAAACTACGACGCGGCGTACTTCGTAAAACAATATTTGCGCGAGAGATCTCTTTTCTGTGCAAAAATTATTCCTTTATTTTTTTAATTATATTTCAATCTATTATCTAGGAAAATATTCTACATTTTTTTGCGACTTTTTTCCGCGCAATTTTGCATAATAACACGATTTCCGATTTGTTAATTAAATATTCGCATTTGCTAATTAAATATATCCGTATGTTCCGTGTTCATAAATGCGGAACGTAATATTTCTAACAATATAAATTTTCTTTTCAAACAAGAGAGAAAGAAAGAGAGAGAGAGAGAGAGCAGATTCGATTTTTTACAATCGTTTATAACTCGTAATAGGTTTTTTCTTTGAAAGAATACATCGAAAATGTTTTTTCTACGCAACCATTGCAACGCAAACGTTTAATTATGTAAACGTCGGTACGAGATAATTCCGCGGAGCGGAAGAAAGGTCACATGCGCGCTGCTCAGTTCACATTACATCGGATTTGCGCGCCAGACTAAACTCGCGCATACGTATGAACCTTTGCGCTTTGTGAAATGTGTAGAGCTTGTTGCAAATGCGATAATAGCGCGTCACTCGTACGGGGGTCTTCTCGTGCATTAATCCACCTCGAGGTGGAAAGACCGATGTCATGCGCAGAGTTTCGCCGGATGACGAACCGTTTCCCCCGATCTCCCTCCTCCAAAATACAGCGTCACCCATTGATCAGCCAGCCGCTCACTTAGTAGAATTCAGATCGCCGTCTTCGCACAGTGGTATTGTCTGGCTCGAGGCCCGTACGTCACTAATGGGGGGGTATGCGCAACCCCAGATACCTCGGTTGCATGACAAATGCGCTAATCGGCCTTCAGTACAGCATCGTTATGCCCGCGCAAAGCTATGAGTGATTACTTTGACCCGACGACGACGACGACGACGACGACGACAACGACGACGACTACGGCGTTGTCGCTTCGATGAATATTGAACGCAAAGCGCGATTATATATTCCGTAGACGTTGGCGTAATTTTACAGTGACGAGCGAAAGTAAAAATCTGACCGCGCGGAGTTGGTTTTTTTTTTTTTTTTTTTTTTTTAAGCCGCGGAGATTTAAGCTTTAATAATAAATAACAGAATAAATATAAATTATTAGTTTCTCTCTTTCTCTCTGTGCAAGATGAAATTTAACAGAGCACAGTCAAGAATATTGATGTGACGAANTTTTTTTTTTTTTTTTTTTTTTTTATATAAAATCAGTTTGTGCGTAACTTTTTCTTTTCGGACGATCGGTGCGCGTAATTCGTATATCAGTTCACGAGCAAAACGCAAGCGTGATTAGATGACGTTACCGCGCCAATATGGAATCGAAATCGTAACAGCACAGTGATATTGTATAATGAAATATGGTTATTGATACAAATTGCCGCGGATACGTTTTAGTACATATTTGTCACACGCCGAGAAAATTATTGCGATACCGATATTATTGGTCTACTAAATCACCGTCGCGAGGGGGAGAAAGAGCGAGGGGGAGGAGGGGGAACGAATCGGTGGGAAAGCAGATAAGTTTATCCAACGCGATTGCGATATGGGAACGCCGATCGTAAAATTTCCGAGGTGCGAGGATAGTAAAATCCTTCCGGCTTAAATCGAACGAGAAAATATGCCGCGATGTCGAAGTAGCCATCGGAAAAGTTTAAGACTCGGTTTTAAGAATAACGTAAAAGTTTCGACGAGAGACTTTTTACGAAAAATCCGCACGACCTGGACTTACGACATGCGCGTAAGAAAACTTTCGGTCGCTGACACGAATACGTACGATCCTTCTTCTCGAAAGAAAAAAAAGAGACGTACATAAAAGCGCGCGACGCGTTGTCCGCGAGCAAGTGCTTCGGTCCGAGCAAATCTCCGCAGATTTTTCGTTAATTTCTACGTACTGTGTTGGTCATTCCCCAGTTTTTACACACACACACTGCTTGTTTTTTTCTTTTGTTTTTTACTTCTCATAAGTCGGAAACTTATTTCTCTTTCATTGCATATCCTTCACGTTGATGAAAATTAAACTTTTTATTTATGCCGGTAAAATGTACGAGATATAGTTCAAAAATACGGAAGGAAGAAAACACCACGTGTACATTTCTTCGACTTTATCATCGCGCTTCTCTCGCAAAGGATATACCTTAAGTTTATTTTAGTTTTTTTTATTCTCTAGGTACGTTTTTTTCTTAAATGTTTTACACGACTTTATACTAGAGAGTTTTGGTTTAAAAAAAGCGATAAATTATTAGAAATTTAAGCGATTCCTAATTAAAGTCGCGTCGGCAATTTCAAAATAATTAATAAACAAATAAAGGAATTAAAGCACAGATCGCACGAAACATCATTCCTTGTGCGTAATCTCGAACATTTTGCATTAATCTTACTTAGCACGATTTTCCCCATTCGAAAGATCGATCCCCTCCACAATTCCAGTCCAACTTCCATACGTGGAAACAATGACGAAAGCAAACAGGAATTGCTCCGTCGAAGTCGAAGACCGATGACAAATGTCATTCTTTGGGAAAGGGATGGAAAACTCATTAACCACAGCCCAGTCTGTTGATGACTCTTCCGTAGTATCACTGTTATCGGAGGCATTCGAGTTAACTCCGTTCGAGCATCCTACGTGACGACGACTATACTCCGCACACAAGCTCAACTATTTCCTCCTCCCCCTCCTTTTGTTCCCGGAGCATTTCCGCCGCCCAGCGCCTCCGCCCGCGCTTCCATCAATCATTTCAGTTTTGCGCAAGATTCGCCCGTTATTCGAATCTCTGTTCTTCGTTTTCCTCCTCCCCGCTTCCACCTTCCGTTCATTCCGGATCGTTTCCGTTATTCCTCCCTCGTAAAATCGAGTTCTCGATTTCTTCAATCCCGCGCGCGTAAACACAGTTTGCAAACCCGATTTTGTATCTCATTAAAAATTTTTTTGGAAATAATTTAAAAAAAAAAAAGAGAATAAGTTTTCGATTGCTGAATGTTCGAGAAACAACGGTGTCGCGAATTGTTAGCACAATTCCGACGGACACTGCATTAAAGTTGCAATATAATTCTCAACGCAGTAGATAGTAGAAATTATTACACGGATATTATTACGACAGGCGAACTGATGTTCTTCTTTCTGCGACCGCGATTGCCCGCAGCAGTCGTGCAGCACACGTACGCGAGAAGTTGGGAAAATTTCATCGCAGTTTGCCGGACCGCAAAAACTGCAAAAAAATCGCGACAATACCCTCGCGCATAAAAGGTAGAATCCTTGAAAATATGCTCGGTGTAAAGTCAGTGTAACTAACTCTCTCTCTCGCGCGCGCGCGCGAGCGCGCCAAGATATTAAAACAGAAAATTTATTCATCATTTTCCGGTTTGCGTACTTTTTATAAATGTAATGCATATTTGTATCACCGAAGAGCAACGGTACCAAAATACAAAAAAAAAAAAAAACAAAACAAAACAAAACAAATCTGGTCTCTTGACAAACATTCGGCGTAAAATAGACAATATCGGGCTCTCGTTCGTTTAATTTAGCCTTCATGTTTATTTCAATGAGCGTTCATTCCGAGAGTTCCAGATAATGAGAAAGCAGTAAAGACAGATTAAGAGATTCCGAAACTCTTCCCGTTCCCGGGAGCCGAGATTCTTTTGTGACAAATCCATTAGGGACTTCGAAGAAATTGAGTTTGCGTCCGCGATTCATTATAATCTCATTTATAAATGAGAAACTAACTGTTCCCCCGCCCCTCCCTCCCATCCGTTCCGTCCCGAGAGAACTGTGACAGCCCTTTAATTATCGCGTTCCGACAATGTACGTCCAATAAATCATCCGAAAAAACGCGATAAAGTTCGATAACAAGTCGGCAATTTCGCAAACCTCACGAGAGAGAGAGAGCGCGCTCAAAAAGAAAATAATGCAAACAAGTGTGCAAAAGTAAGTATAACGCAAGGAGGTAGTATTTGTCACACTCGTTCAACTCGAAATAATATTCGAGAGCCGGTGTGACTTCGCGGAGAGAAGTAGGAAATATTCGGGTACACTAATTACTCGCGAAGTCGAATGTTTCCTCTAAAGAGTAAACTCGCGAGCATAATGCAACTTCGAAGCTTTATCAGTGTGTGTGTGTGCGGGTACGTGCTCGAAGGTGCTTACGTACCTAATTTACTGTCATGTGTGCTGCTCATTACCATTTCATATGCGGAGAAAGACCGTATATTTTGATGTAATAAACTTCCCTTGAATTTTCAAAGTGTGTCGCACATGAAGTTCGAGCGTGTGTATACACGTACTTCGAGTTGTGTATATTTTGCCTTCAACTTTCAATTTACATATCACGACTATTTGCAATCGTGCACTCTTCTTGAGAAAAATTTTATGCATTTATTTTTTATTATTTTCGCATTACTTTTTGCGTGCGCGTGAGAAGTATTTTTTTTCTTCGCGCTTAAGTAGCGCGTTTTAAGTTTTTTGTTTGTCTCACAATCGCGCTCACACTTGTACGCACACGCGTGTTGTTCAACTAAAAGTGGTAGAAGTAGAATTTGAAAAAAAACTTACTTGCTTGCGTCCTTACTTGTCTTCTTGGTGAAGTACGCACGATCGAGGAAATCGCTTTTTCACCGTGGAGCACCGAATAGAACCGTCTGGAAGACAATGGCGCGATATCAAGCCGAGTGGACCGAGAAACGCGACCAAACAAAAGGGAACAATTCTTTGGTTCACTGGTTGCGAGATATCTTCCAACTACTTTCGGCACAACTGCTTTTGCTCGACGCCCTCCTCCTTGATCTCACGAGCGAACCGCGATCTTCGTTTCTCAAGAGCTCCCGAATTCGCGATCATCAACATCCGAGAGTATTTAAACACTTGTCTCTCTCTTTCTCTCTCTCTTGCGTATAGGAACAGTATATAAATGATGATCTAAGATACGAAGCGATGCAGACGCGTTACAACAATTTCTCGCGATCGCGAGAATTTATTAAAGAAATTCTTCGATATTTTTGTCAGTGGCGCTTTTATTCCTATGCATATTTTATTTTCTCTCGCGCGACGTCTCGCGTGCGATCTTCTCTCACTACGCGCACCTGTCGCGCCGTTCCAATTTCGAGCTTGAACTCGCGGAAAACTTTGCGCCGCTATGTACGTATGAGAAATTAATGGACGTGTCGTCGACACTTTTCCATTCGCGACCGCGAGTTCTTGTTTTCGCGAATCGACGTAGCGCCGCGCGCGCGCGTGTAATCGACACTGACAAAGATTATCGCTCGTCGTGAATGTCAATCAATATTTACGCAGTTGATCCCGTAATCGCGTATTCATTTTTTTATTTTTTTTTCACGTCTGAAGACAGCGCGACGTTTTTTATTTGAACCTCGTTTCATTCGTCGCACGTAGTAGCAATTTTACATTCGCGCGCGGTGTGAGTTTTCGTATTTCGGATAAATTATAAATTTTTTCGTCTCTAATCGTGTTTTAAGACTAATTAGGGTAATAAAATCTCTGCCTCACGATGTTTCCTCGTCTAATTGCGTAATTCCGTGACGTACATTTTTCTACGTTTCGCACTCTCGTACGTGCAATAAATGCGCGTTTAATTTTTTTTTTTTATCTCGACTTTTTATTCCGATTCCGAAATTAACGTTGATACGACTGATAAGAGGAGACGAAATACGTTGATACGGACTGATAAGATGAGAGTTTGACAAGATTTATTCGAACAACGCGGTTAATCACAATCAAAACTTTATCGCGGCAATTTCGCCCGGAACATTCCGGCGGAGCGGCGCTTTATGATACTCTCTTTTTTTTTCCCCGTTCTCAACTACTACCGTTAATATTTTCGCGCTTCACGCGACACTTAAAGTGTCCGAAAAACTGCAATTGCACAGTAAAAGGCTCGTATCAAATGGTCAGCCAAGAGCGTTATCCTCACGGAGTACTTTCCGCCACACGGGGCACTTCGCGTAATCGTTTTTGCGGAAAACACGCTTCGTCCGGTCACGTAAGGGAGCGGCAACAACGTTATTGTTATCGCGATCGTATTTTTACAGTTTCACGAATGTTTCTGTTTCAACTCGCTCACCATATAATTTTTGACGATGTTGTAACACTGTTATTTCCTAAAGTTCTCCAAGCATCCGATCAAGGAAGTGGTTGTCACCGATGGTGGTTGGTTGCGTGTTGAAGAAATTTCTGCGTGTCACCGGCGTGTCGTCGTAAGTTTTTTTATTTTTTACGATCGACTCGCGGTGTCGTGAGCGAGAGACCGAACTTTCACAATTCCGCAGAATCCGCGGAAAATGATTTTTTTTCGCGGATCACTGACATCTCGACGACGACGACGACGACGACGATGACGACGACGACGACGACGACGTCGAAGACGAGAACCTATTCTCTTCGCTCCAGCGCACTTCCTTAATAACGTAGGGCGAATCACGTTCGTGGATACGAGAAAAAGAGATCTTCAAGAATTCGTACGCGAAATAATACGGTGGCGGAACTTGAAAAGCTTCATCCTTCACGTCCGTACGATCGCATTAAACCGGATTAAAACTGCCCGCGCGTTTAATCGCAGTTTGAGAATCTCGTTTTCTTCAAGTTTCTCTCCCGTTTCTTTTTTTCCTCTTTATCGAAAATTGAATTTGTTTAATACACGATTTTTTTTCTTCGTATTTCGCGCGCTCGCACAAATGAAATCGTCGTGGGTTTCCACGCGTCTCACTCTCGAGATAAATTGATGACAAGTCCTCGCTTTCAGATATCGCCCACAAACCGGAGAACTCGCGCACACATACGAAGCTCACACAGCTGTCGGGAATAGAGAATTCGATGTTGTGATATATATATACATGTATACTTTAACGCGGATTTCTGCCGATACATTTGCGCGCCATCGCGAAAATATTACATCGCGCGCTCGAATGGTTGAAATTCGAAGAGCTCTTTGAATCGCGGAGAAGACATTCACAACCGGCGATTATATACCGGGTTTCTAAAATCGCATCACGAAGGTGGTTTATTCACATTTGAAAATCTGTTTTTTTCCACTTGATTACTCAGACACGCGCCGGATATTCATCCTCTCGAATTCCGCGCACAAAAACCAGCTTTTTTTTTTTTTTTCGTTTGTTTCAAATCGACACTACAATGTCCCGCTCGTCATACTTGCGCAAACTAGGTTTTTATATACAAGCGAGAGACTCGCGCGCGCGCGCATACACACACACGCACACGCACACGCACGCACACACATACACACGCGCGCGAGTGCTCTTTAATCCGGATTTCACTGAATCTGTTTCATAGCACTCTCACTTCAAGTATCATCTCACTCGCCACAGAGATACAATCCCCAGGATCGAATTTATTTCAAACCGATTCGCGAACTCGTAAGCAATCTCCGGGCGATCCGCGCGAGATGAGAAATTCTTACAATTGTCCGCAAATTCTTCGAAAACTCGACGACGACTTTCTTCGATCCGCGCGCGTATCTCGTTTCAAGATTTCACGCGTTTTTTTTTTTTTCTTCTAACCTCCTCGAGTCGGCTCTGATTTCTCGATCGACCGCAATTTTATTATCAAAAATCTCCGCATTCTCACACGACAATATTCCGTTTTACGTCAAGCACTCCGAAACTCGCTCGGAGCGAAGAAGAACGAAAAGAAAACCAACACGCTGCTCGACAAGTAGTAAACAAACGTGCTAGCGAGCCAACCGACGGGGTTCCCGAGCGAGTTTCTAAATAAAATTTAATTTTACTGATTGCACACACGCGCGTATTGCTTGTCGAGATCGCATTTGTCCGCGATTGAACGATCCACAATTGTCACTTACTTGTTCTCGTCAATTGCTCACAAGTCATTTTCACTCCCGTGCGAGTTCATACGTCGAGCGAAACGCACTTTTTCGAATCTTCCTGCAAATATCTCTCCAGCCATTGCCGTATCTGACGATTGCCGTCGGGAAATTTTGATCGCGCTTCTGGTCAAACGGCACGACGGGAAGACGCGGGAAATGAAATCGACGAGTTTTCACCTAGGAATTAGGACGGAATCTCGAGTTTTTTCTTGAAAAAGAGGTCCGAAATTGGCGGCGAATGCGCGCGCGAAACCACCACGAGTGATGCTGAGATCAGACTGGAGCCTCCGGCGCGGCGCTAGCGTCGCTACGAGCGAGAGGCAAACCAAAATCGCCCTCCGCCGCGCAGCGACGACCAACCCCTGGAAAAGGAGGAGGAGGAAGAGGGTTGATGGCAGTGGCGGAGGAGAAGCTAAGTCGCCCGGAGTTTAAGGTGTGAATCGCGTGACAAAGTTGGAGCAGCCGACTTGTAATGCGACTGCTATTCTCCCCGGAAGATTAGTCAAGCTTATCTTCGACCATAAATCGAGTTGAGTTGTGCCTTACGCGCTTTTTATGACACTAAGTTTCAATTAGAACAACGTCTTTAATTTCGAAACCAAAATGATAAAATAACGCGACGCACCCGATTGTATATCGCTAGATGTTTACGTTAGTCACAGGTGAAAGTAAAAAAAATTACGTTGCGATAAATGTTTTCAAGTGACGAGAAGCTTCTTTATATAATGTCTTCGAACTATTCGAAAAACGAAGTTAAATAATATCAAAGACATGGTCAACAAAAGCACGATAAACATTTTCGTAAATAACGCAGGCAAATATGTTTGTTATATTCCGCGCGTTGCAGGAAAGTATTTTGTCACATTTGCACTTGTTACTCGATTGTTTGCGAAGCGAACAGTTTTGACGATGACGTTTGTATCGACGTTAATGGTCCGCTTTCGGGGGTGCTATCTCAATTATGCGCATGTAGCATATAATGCGCGCGCGGCGCAGCGCTCGCCGGCGGGATGATGTGTACTATCGTACACTCCTGATCCCACCTCCGTTTGTTACACATCGCGATGTAACGTGTCAGAAGTGTCTATTGATCTCAGTGATGTCGAATGCACAGAACGGTCTAATGCGTTAGCCGTATCGAATGGTCGATGCGCCGGCAATAGATCATCCGACGGGCGGCTGAGATTTCGGAAATTACCTATCCGATATCGCGGCGCCGCGATTTGCAAAAACGATGGTCGACATTGACTGATGCGCGAATGACTGGAAAACTCGATTTTGCGTAAAAATAAAAAACGAAAAAAGAAAAAAAAAACTAAACGACACAAAAAGAAAAAAAAAGAATGACGCGGTCCGCGAAACTTCCGTATTCGACGGCAAATTTCCGAATTGCGTGGTGGAACAAGTGAAGGAGGAGAAGAGGAGGAGGATTCAATCGACCGACACACCTCATGGCATGGCAGGGAACAAATACTTTTGCTTGCGCACGAGAAAGCAAAAAAGAGCACGACCGCGTTTTGCATAGCGTCTTTTCTGTACACGGTGTTTCAGAACGGAAGATAGCGACATACGTTTCTTTCGCGAAATGGCACGCGCTTCTGTCATGAAAACTCGTTTTTTTTTTGTTTTTTTTTTTCATCTGCAGTAAAATACGATGGCCACTTCTCTCACGCGCTACATCTCGTGCCGCGAAAATTTACATTCGAGATATTCAAATGCCGTATTTAGTATGTGAGGTATGCTTACTTTGCGTAAGAATAAATCCGTTCCCGGTAAAAAAAAAAACTCTCGCGTTATCGTAAATATTCGTCACGTGAGTGTATCTGAAATAAAATTTAAGACCTAGCAATTCGAAGCGCATTGAGTTTGAAATTTCCCGACGAACGCGTGTTTATTTCCGATGAGACCAAAATTTCGGAATAAAACAGGAAAAAATATCGTCGACTGTTCGATGCAATTTTATAAAGATACATTTTTATGTTTATTCATCGCGTTATCAGATATTCAAACAAATTCGAGTAAAATAAATAAAATTTCTGTTTACTTAAAATTTATGTTATTGTTATTCTTCTAGTTTAACATCTTGTCACTTCAATTTAGTTGATAACATTGAAGTGTGAATAAAGTAGAACAAAACTATTTTCTAGCAAATTTAATGAAACGTGAATTTATAATAATTCTACACACACACACACACACAATAACTCGCGGAAAATTTCACAGCAACTTGCGCGGCACAGCCAAATGCCTGTTTTCATTTTCTTGTTTTGAGTGCGACGTTAAAACTGTTTGTCAGAAAATCAAATCGCGCGCACGAGGATACCCATGTAGGAATTGCCGACAGACTTCCAGTAATACTACTAGGCCAACAATGGCCCAACCTTTATAGCCGATACTCGATATTGACAATTGGTCCAGTATTGTCCCATTTTTGTATTTTATAACAGCCCAATATTGGCCCGTTTGTTCA
>NW_018020653.1:171064-194344 GCF_002006095.1 Pseudomyrmex gracilis
TTGGCGTCATATAAGTTACTGATCTTAGGCCTATCTGACCACTAAGAATATTTAGCCAGTGTTGGCTAAGATTGTCTTGTTAGTATAAAATTGCAACATTGTGCCAATACTTGAAATCCATATCTGACCAATCTCGGAAGTAAGTATCGTGCCAAGCTTAAGAGCCAGCGTTGGCTCGATCTAATCATTAAGCATATTCGCCCAGTACTGGCTACTACTGTCGTACCAATATCGAGCCTCGTTTGCCGATATTGACCCAATACTGGGCCGTTCGTCAATTCCTACAAGGGTACACGAGAATTCACGAAGATACACGAGATAGAAAATAGCTCATCGTGTGTCGAATGTACGTGTTATTTTGAACGTCACGAGCAACACAAACGAAACAATTCACATACCGAAAAATTCTTCCTTCCTTCATAATGTAAAGCATTCGGGGGGGGGGGAGAGGGTGAGAGGGAGGTTTATCGTGGAATCTTGAAGCTTCTTAAAACTCCAGGTCCTGACCGCGGAGAGAAGTATAAGTAAGGTAAAACTAAACCAACTTTAGCACCGTCGAGTTCAAGTTAAAATTAAAGTTTAAAGACTTATAACTTCCTAACGTGCTGCTCCCTGATCCCGAGGACGAGGATAGTTAACTCAATAGGTCTCATCTCTCCCACCCTACGCACACACGCGCGCGCAAACTTGCACGAGCGAGCGCACACTTACACGTAAACGCTTAAACGCCAGCATTTTCAATAACTATGATACTCTCGAGCTCGGTTTTGACACGGCGCTCGCATAATACGCTTAAAACTTTTGTGTCTTCTTTAATTTCTCGACACGCGATCGTCGCTCCCTTAATCGATGATCAAACAGCAAATCAAAGGAAAAATCTTTCCCACGAATGTTGTTGATTTTTTTTTTCAAATTTCCTCTCTTGCGCGCAAATTCTTTGTTGCAAATTTTGAACTACGTTTGATTGTTTTTTTTTTTTTTTTTAGTATAAAAGAAAATAGAATAGAATGTGAAACGTTTTGTGTTGTGATGGTCAAACAATAAATTGGAAAGAAGCAATGTGGTATTACAGCCAAGATAAGTTCGCGCAATAATACAGTGCTGTTATATAAAAACGTAGCAAATAGAAAAATAGAGACTGTATTTATAGAACGACTCTTACACTATATCGACAGCGGTAATGGTCTACTCTGCTGGCTTTTATTTTCAAAAACTTTCTGTCGCGCGCCACGCTTATTGTATAATTGGTCTATTTTTGTTGCGTATTTTGGTGTATTTTCACTATATTTGTTTTTTGATGTATTGTGCGCGTTTATGTAAATCTAGTGTTTTTTTTTCGTTCAATATTCTAAAGTTTGCAAGTCGATGCAGTTTTTTTATCGTTTGTCGAAGACACAGTTTGGACACTGATAAAATCAAATTCGAATAATTGTAACATTCGAATGAATCTACACGTGTGCGCGCGCGCGCGCGCGCGTGTGTGTGTGTGTGTGCAAAAAGCTCTTCCATTAAAACTCTCGTAAAGTGTCTGTAAAGGAGTAGACAATCAAATCGGGAAATATGAAACTAAAACTCATAAAATCAAGAAATGTAAATATTTGAAAACCACCGGTTCTCGTGCTCTAAAAGGTAGGCGAAGTGCAACAAGTTTTGTATATACGATATATCCCGAGCTTCATCTATTTTCCTTGAGCCGTAAAATCTTTATGATCAATTCGAAGTCAAATAAATTTTCTTAACAAATGTGTAAAAACTTCTCGTTGCGTTTTGTTTTTCAGAACAAAACTTTTCCCGATGTAAAATAAAATTTCTTGTCGCTGTCGCGTTTCTGTGTCGTACAGTTCAAACGCATTCGTTCGTTCGCGGCCGGACGAGAGAACGCGACGGAAATAGTATTTTCGCGCGGGCAACCGAAAGTTACAGTCTCTCTCTTTCTCTTTCTCTTCCCTTCCTAGGATGATAATTAAGTTCCTTCCCGGTGTCTGTGTTCGCCGGGCGTCTGGATAACGTCCAGTTACACTAAAGCGTTACATTGTGAAATATGTTCTTTTCTTACGAACAGATGTGTGCGAGTTTCCAGCGGCAATCAAAACTATTCCACGGTCGATAGTTTATGACATTCTGTACGTTATGGCACGCTCCTACAGGGAAACTTTATGACGTCGGTAGGGTACCCCGGACGCGAACAGAAATTATCTGCGGTAGTCGCGTTTCGAGAGACTGTTCCGTTACTCTTCCGCTCAAGGAGGGAAGGGGAAAGAAGAGAGAAAAAAACGAGCGCTCTTCTTCTTAAGAAAGTGCTGAGACGTCGATTAATTCTTATTGTCAGGGTCAGACCGTCTCGTAGAAAAATATATAACATGTCCGACCGAACGTTTCCAGTCGGCGACTATTGGAGCGAAGTCTGCGACTATCAACGGCTCCACTTGAAAGGGACTACGGCTGACTGCTCGTCGACTTCGACCACTGCGATCTGACCGTATTCTTATAAAACGCTGTTGAACAAGCATCGAAACGAAAATTTCTACGTGTTTTCATCGAGAAAGAATACGAACTTCGGAGTTATCTTAGAGGTAAGGTCTCAATGAGTACCTTGATCTTTCTCTGTAAAACAAAAAACTCGCATTTAAGACATTAAAACAATTAAAGTAAATGCACGATCTCGTAAGTAATCTGCCAGTTAGATTACTTATACGAGCGTGCGTCTCTAAAAACGGACGAGGTCAAAAATTCTTTGTAAATAAAACTCGAATTAATTCGTTTAGTTTGAAAATACATTCTGATCAAAATCAACTTTTCCGCGACGCGGCGTGCTGTAACTTAAAATAACCATCGCTTAATCGATATTCCAATCTACGTTGCGCGGATATTCCACGACCCTCGATGCGTGTAATCGTTGTTCTGGTTTTTTCCAGCTTCGAATTTAAAAAAAAAATAGATTTCGCACTTTGCTTATTTCAAGCAGAACGTTTTCTATATATGTTTTATTTTTATTTATTAGCAACACGCACGAGTTAGCACGCAAAAGTGTCCCGATCTTGGTTTTCACAATGTATTTATGAACACACGCTAACAGATACGCTCTTGAATCAATTCTCGCATATATTTTATTGTTTTCGACCGTATCTTCAATATTGACACAATAGTTTCTTCGAAACTGCATATAACAAAAGTCAACAGCGAAAGAGTCACTTGCGGTTGTTCCAATATTGAAACACCGAATACTCTCAAATATAGTGTAAAATAAATAACACGCGTGTTGCGCAACCTCTCCTCCCTGTTGTGTGTTTTAAAACGTGACTAAAGTCACGTGACACGCTGTAGTCACGTGTTGTTTTTCCACTCCTCTCTTTCTCTCTCTCTCTCTATTTTTTGAGATTTTGATTTTCGTACAATTTGATTTTCATTATTTCCGACACACCTCTCATATGTGTATTATATGATTTGCTAGACGGTCATGCTTTGTTTAAATAACACGTCACGCGTGTTGTGCAAAACAAACAAGAAGTCGCGGCGCGGTCTCGTTTGCGGTTTAGTATGGAATCGCGCGCTTTGTTACGGAACGCGCGATTCCCGAATTGAGTGAGAAATTAATTAAGATGGCACTGTTCCGGATCAAACCGCTCCTTTTCGCGCCCCGAACTACAATGAGGAGAGGATTCACAACGGGAACATTCCGCGCATAGTTTCGCGGCTACGTCTCAGACTAGTACATCACCAAATCCGCGCCGCGTCTTGCACCCTTTACCCGGGGTCCCTAGTCAACTCAACGTTTCTCCGCAGTACCGGGTGCCGCAGACGGTATATATCCGTTCCGTATTCTCTTGACAGATGTACATAAACGCGGCTACAGGCGCGCAATGTCGCGACCAAAACGTACCGGCTACACATTTCAATAACAATAACGGGCGGGAAGGAGAAACTTACCCTTTGCCAAGACCCTGCGGCCTTCTCCGGTCTCTTCGCTCTTGTCGAGATTACATTGGGAAATTGGACGAGATCTTGCCGTCGGCAATGACTCGGAAGGGCCGCCCCGCTTATTTCACTCGGAGATACATGCGTGTATTTATGTCGCGCGTTAATGGCACATTCGGCGAGTTGACCGGACAGACAAAAGTCTCCGGGATGTCGGATTAAAATTGCTGCTAGAATTAGAAATTAGGGACGCGATGTTATTATTGCTTCTCTTCGTCGTTGTTTTGCGACAACCGAGAGACACTTGATTATCGAGAAAGGTCAACAAAAAAATATTTTTTCTCTGTTTTTTGAGAACGAACAAATATGAGACTATTTTCGGCAGTTCTATGATATTTACACATATTACATAGAAATATAAATTATATACATCCGATTATATTACCGTGATATTGCCGGATTACGTGCAGATCGTTCCAAAGCGCGTCAATTCATTCGTGTTGCGATCCGATTTTACCGTTCGCGCGGTTCAACGAGTTTGGAAACTGATTACCGAATTTATAATGTAAAAGCTCTCTCTCTCTCTCTCTTTCTATCATTTACCGAGAGAGAGACTGGATGGAAAATTTAATATTTCTTATTTACCAGCGACACATAAATTATTTGTAATTAATGCAACGCTTCATTCAATTCCCTGAGCCTAAAGTACATTAACTTTGCTTACATTTACCGAACGCACACGTCATATGTATATTAATTGGAAAACGCGGATCAAAATATATTGTACGCGTGGAATGTAATTTATTTTGGCGGACGTGTATGAAACGCGGTGTTTAATTTTCGACGCGGACGAAAGAAGAACGCGACGGTAGGCACGAAGCCAGGAGGTGGAAGAAGAAGAAAAGCGAGGGAAGAAAATCGGTAAGACGGAATTCCCGACGAGGGAGAGACCGATCGTAGGAGTTTAATTGGCATCATTA
This sequence comes from Pseudomyrmex gracilis, assembly GCF_002006095.1. Lineage (NCBI taxonomy): Eukaryota > Metazoa > Arthropoda > Insecta > Hymenoptera > Formicidae > Pseudomyrmex > Pseudomyrmex gracilis. The sequence goes on from NW_018020653.1 coordinate 175,960, forward strand.
GACCCGCGCGAATAATTAGCACTCGAACGATCGAGGGGTTTAATGGCGCAGCCGAGAATATGGTCTTTTCACAACTCGAGCCTGCATTATGGAACACTTTCGCGGATAGCTGCCGCCCTTGGCGCAGATGACAAACTTTTAATCGTGTTAATTGCCTTCTAACTTGCTCGTAATAAATGCGACACGGCCGGCTTGTTAAAAATGTTAGATGTTTTTTTCCGGACCGTGTTGTGTTGGCGCGCGCAACTTTTGTGTTGAAAAAAAAAAGAAAGAGAAATAAAAAGAAAACACGCGCGTACGTTAAGATGCAAAGTTGAAACGTATATTGAATTATTTTGACGAATAAAACGACAAAGAGAGAGAGAGAGAAAGAGAGAGAATGTTTCGCGCGCGACTTGTCGGCACAGACCCTCATCCCTCTTTGCGTCATTATAATTTTCTCCAGTACGCAGTATTTATCCAACGTGTTTTTATATCGGAACAATGAATTGGAGTATAATAGAGCCAGGGTAATTCGCAACTTGCCCCATTGTTCTAACTTCTGCATAGATGAAGCAATAAGCACAGTGTTCCACGGACTAAGAAGCGTCTTACTGTAACTGCGTGCATTGCTATGCTGTTACGCGCTGAATACTCACCGAAGAGAAATATAACAGTTGTATAACTGCATATAATAAACCTATTGTTTCAAAGTACGCAACTATAATTAAGTTTCGCGTCAAAGGCCCGTTCTTTATCTCGTATCATGGCCGTTGTGCATCACAAATGACTCCACTCCCAACAATGAGCATGCGCGTTGATCAATATTCACACACGAAGGTAATATAAGTAGCAACAAATCGCGTGTTGAAAAAGTGTTAAATATTTTATGACGATAATAATTACCTTAAACTGTAAAAAATAAGAAAAGTGTGACAGCATCAAAACACAGAAGAGTGTGTCATTTTCATCGGAGCGAGGCTAAACGAGAATAAACCTGTAAAATAATAATGTAATAACATGTACACATGTATATCGAATATATAAAAATTGTTACCGCGCACTCCTTTACTCCGGTAAGTCCCTGATCCAATCGACGAGGCTATCAGAAGCGGTGATTAAAATGGGGAGTGAGTGCTTAGTCTGCAAAAAAGTGGTTGTAAGGTAAGTCTGAATGGCGGTTGGTGGGGGTCTCGTTTCGGGCTTGAGGAAACGTAGCACTTCTTACCCGAGGGACTTCCCGCGACCCCAATCTCAAGTCAGATATTGTTCCGAGCTTTGAAAGCTCAAAAGAACTTGTGAAAAGGCATTTCGTCCCGATTCGATGTATTATACCAGGCTCATACGTATTGTACTCCCCGATCTCTCTGGCTCCGAGACTTTGGGGAAAAAGGAAAAATATCTCCTGTTTCTCGCGTCTCTCTCTCTCTTTCTTTCTGGGTGGACGCCGTTCGTAATTTATAGCAGTTTTCTCGAGGAATGTAGGAAAAAAAAAAACTGCTCCGTCGATACTTGAACTGGGTCGAAAATGTTCACAAAATTCTGCAAAATCTATTATTTAACTTCCTCGCGAACGTGTCGTTGTTCGCAAAATCATTTTTTTTTTTGCGACGTAAAAAGAATTCGAGGAAACATTGGAATTAAAAAACTTTAATTTCTCAAAAAGTATTTCAAACAATGTCGGAGAGATTTGTGTCCTCGCTGTTGAGAAATAATACTCGCAAACATGTCTAAAGCAATTAACGAAAACTAAATTGATGTTTCAACCGTCGACCCGGATTAATCCTTCGGAATTTAACGAAGGAGAGCAATTCCTTTAATCCGGCTCACCGCAAAACGAGAGTGTCTCAGCCACTTTGAGCCACCTCGGTGGTGTGCGACCGTCAAATAACGCTTCAGAGATTAAATGAAGATTGGATGTTCGAGGGCGATCATTAAGATAATTCGTCACAACCGCTCCTCGCGCATTTCCACAACGGTAGGAAGAGAGAGAGATATACTATATATATACAGCGAGAGACGATCCATAAGGAAATAGTCGAAGAGGACACGGGTTTTCCCGTGCGCAACGCGACAAATAAATCTCGAAAGCTGAGAGTTGGTTCTGCCGACTAGCATAGACTGTATAGATACACGTCGCTTTCATCCCCTTTGGCGAACGCGTTGTATCGTGGACGGGGGCAAAGTTGGTTCTGTATGTTCTTCACAGTGGCACCGCTCACTCGGAAGGATTTAGAGGCGGGAATGTAACTGCGCGATACATCTCCCGCGTCGCGAGACGCGGAAAGAGGGACGAAAAGAGAATGAGACAAGGGCGAGAGCGCACACGAAGAGAAATCGCGCCCAAGGTTCCTGACAGCATAGTTACGGAATAAGTGACAAGTTTGTGTACTGCTCGCGGATCGTTGGATCACTTATGCATGGTAGACCGGTCCAAATTGCTTTGCGGGAGCGCCAGCCTGAAACCGGAAGTTACTGTGTCTCCTAACGCGCCGGGATTTATACGACAGGTAACTCGGTAGCCTTGAGCCCCCGCAGCTCATCCCTCTGAGCGGACTTTGGATACCTTAAGTCTCGGTAACGGAAGAGTAAGTTTCGCTCAGGGCGACACTTTCGATCTTCGCCGTGCTGGATTTTTCAACGGCTCCGCCGCGGTATTGCGTTCGCCCCGTTCCGACAGGCAGAAATGAAAGAGATGGGTTTAGAAGAAATGTGCGAGAGTTCACTTCGGAGAGTTTCACTCCGCGAAATACTAAAAAACTTACGATAAGAGCAAAAAGCGTGCTATTTGTTAAATGATTTATCGAAATTTTTAAACGAAGAAATATACCGTGGGAAATTTATCTCAGGGAGATGAAGTATAAACACGTCGCAAAATTAACGCGCGGAATGTAAAACAACGCGCGCCCGCGAAATATTCTCCAAGTGAGAGAAACGATAAAGATCAAACAATTACATTAAACGCACACACACACACACACACGCGCGCGCATATTTGTCAACTTTCAAAGTGGGGCAAGCAACACACACATACATGTGTAGGCAACAATTTAAAATTTTTTTTCTTTAATGCCGCGTAACGTTCAACTTATTTACTGAACAAATGTTTTTATAATACGAGTCCGAATGAAAAGCGTCGGACAAAAACGAGGGAGAACTTTGCACAGTAAAACATACGCGTAGCACACGCGCGGTTTCCACAAGAAATGTTCTTAAAAAAAAAAAAAAAAAAAAAAAAAATTACAGGCGGAGTGAAATACCCTCACAGACAGAGAATACATATAGTCGCGTCGCGCGCGCTGTAGGTTTCAAAATCACTACACTTTCGAACAATCAAAACTTCGCGTCCTTCCTTTCGTGCCGCCGCGATATTTATATCTCGCGAAAGACTCAAGGGCGTGGTTGAGCCAAGTTTTATACGACCCGAAGGAGGAGAACCGAAACTAAAGTTTCTTCTTCTATACATTTTCAGCGTGAACTCGCACTTTTCTCTCTCGGCGGAACTTATCCCGCACGCTGCATCTCAATACCGCAAGCGAAGCGGCTTATTTAAAGAAGTATTATATCGAAAACTCGTATGCAACATGCGAGATCCTTATTTCATACACGCGCGCACGCCGCGGCATACAATAAATAACGCTACAATATACTTTTCCGTAAAATATATTTATGTATTTTACCGCAATTCTCTATTGACGTTTTACTTCGATGTTTGTTGTCCGATATAAAATTTTTTCTTACGTGAGAATTTTTTCTCAGCCGTTTTTCTCGGCTTATTTCTCCGGTAAACAGCAGTGTAATACACAGAACGTGTGTATAATGGGAAAAGCTGTTTTGTTTACAATCACAATGCGCAACGTGCGTTTAATAAACATGAGACATTTATTCGATTTCTCGGAATCTCTTTTTCCGAGGATTTCTCTCTATTTCGCGTTGAAAGGAAGATTTATGCCGGCGAAAAATATTAAATCCGTCTGTAGTCGCGGGTCGGGATAGCGCTGCGCATGCAGAGTCAAGTAGAAAAAGCGATAAAGATATTCAAACACAGTAGAAGAAGAATATTGTATATTCCTGAATTCAAGAGACTCGCGCGCGCGCGCGCGCGCGCAGAAACCCGTTCGAAAATCGTTTGAATTGTTTACTTGTCGTCATTTGCTCAAAAAGGAAAAAAAAATTAATGTTCACATACGGGCGCGTCTCTCTTGAATGAAAACGTAACAGCGTCAAATCTTTCCTGTTTTCTGTCGTCGTCAATTTCCGGGCAACACATTCAAATCTCGCTCTCTGTTTGGTCTCGCGTTCGTATCATTTTAGTCGCATCTCCGAATGTATCGGAATTCACTTTAAAAGAGGTTGGAAGGTAGAGGACGAGAGAGGATCGGGATTGGTCCGAGGGAGAGATTCAGGCGGTGGTGGACGCGCGAGATCATCATCGACGACGGCAAGCGGAGGAACTTGGTGGACGGAGCGGGAAAGAGAATTCAAGGGTGAAATGGGCGGGTGGTAGAAAGGGTGCGGAATAGTCGAGCGCGGCAGCGCTTTACGATGATGGTGGCTTCACCCGTAAAAGCCAATGTAGCGCTACCGGTCCTACACCCGGTTGCCGCAACTTGCATCCACCCGACCCTTTTCCGACGTAAGGAGTCGTCTCCGTCTGCTGCCTTCAAGTAGGATGCTTATCCTTTTTCCGCGCACACATGAAGCAGTTCGACGTGCGAAGATCTCAAAGAACAGCTTCATTATCCCTAGCCGGTGCTTTTCCCACCGCTCGGTTATGCGACGTTGATCCTCGTTGTCGATAGTTCACCGAGTTTTCGGAAGTTATCCAATACCCATCAACGTTTTGCGCGGATCACGTTTGCTATTATGTGTGGGAGTAGCCGTACGTTATATATTCGGGGGGGGGGGGCAACGTCTTATCCTGTAAAACGATATTACCTGCCTGGCTAATAGAGCAACCCGATAGCCAATCATGTCAAGTCGGTTGAAAAATCTACAACATGTGTCTTAATAAAAATGACAATAACAAACAAAAGTATTTGTTTTTGGAAAGAAACATTGAGATGAAAAAACATGTTTCGTACTTTCTTCCACGCGCTTCTTTACGATTTTGTTGTGTGTCGCTTTATAAAACGCGATGTGTGTTACATTTATAAAATATTCGTTGAGGCAAACGAGCAAAGTTTATTGCGTGTTCTCGCCAGGCGGCGAGTGACGACGACGAATTTTCAGAAAAGATACTTAATTTCTACATCCAACTCTTAATAAATGTTACAGCGACGAAAACTAATAAAGTTGCGGAGGCAACTGGGATTACTTCTCGTTCGTGCAGTAACAGGCAAAGTAACCAATTAGTCGGCTCAGGCATTTAAAATCTAATTAGTCGAAACTCGAGCAACTGCACAAAACATAAACTCTGCCAGCTAGTGCTTAGAGACCGCAAATCTCGAATTAATTATGGTTGTGTGCATGTTGACTGTAAAAAATTGCGACCGCGATTCACAACACACACACACACCGTATTTAATCATTTCTCGAGGACATTTGGAAACTTGCTCTTGCCGGCTTGCTCGCCGCTCGGATATATCCGCGAAAAATATTTAAAAAGCGAAAGCCTATTTATCATCAGCATAAAACAAAACTGATACGCAATAATTTTCCCCTGTATCGTATCGCCGCTGGTGTACACATCGCGTAGCGGCGTGTTAGGAGAAAAAAACCGATTGCAGAGAGCACGAGAAAAAAAAAGAGGGCGATATTAAAAAAGATATATGGCGTTTATATATCGTAAAGCAATTTTCACTCGCAATTTTTCGAAAAACTGCTTTTAGTTTAAATAAAGGAGGTTTATAAAATGCGCCGCAAACTCCGCTATCAATCACTCGGACATGACCGATTAAATGTGGCAGCAGCTGAAAAAACGTTACAAATCCTAGGATAGCCTAGATTACAGTTTTCCACGTTTCGACGTGATATGTCGACTGATAGCGGGGTCTGTGACACGTTTCATAAGCCTGCTTTGTCAGACTAAAGCTGCTTCGCTGCAAAAAGTCATTTAACGTGGAAGGTGAGTTGCAGCGAGTCGTTCGCGCGCTATCCCCTCGCGCTTCTGACGTCATCATTCAACTTGACTGATGCAGACGTCGTCGGTTTTTAATATTTTCGCGTTTATATATATATATGTATATTCCAACGTCACACGTACGCTCGCGTTTCCGTTTCGGATTCCGTTTTCGCGAGGATGTCCGTGTCGCGAGGATGTTCGTTGCGCGATCGCAAAGTCGTTAAATAAGACGTCGCCGACGCCGGTACGCGCAAAATACGAGGCTGCCTCGCGTTGCAATGCCGTATAACTGTTCATTACACGAACGGGCAGCAGGAACGCGACGCCGAAGCACGACGAGAGCTTCCAAAGTGCTCAAACAACAATCAAGCCGCGAGGGCGCGGGGCTCAGTACATATTGTGGAACATCGCCACTCCGAATTGGAGACCCAATCCCCCTCAGCCACCGCCGCCGCCGTTACCGCCTTCCCGCGCTATCAATTTAACCCCCCTTTAACTCTCTGCGTGCCTATCCGGACACTTCGAAACGGTGGTCATCGCCGTTCCGCAGAACCCGCGCGGGTATATTGCTATTTGTACAGCGGCAACTATCAATTTGCTGGAATCCATTATGGTATTAGAGACGGATTCGCCGATTCGCCTGCCGTTGCAACACGCGCCGACGAAACGCGCGTGAATTACGCGCGACTTTGCGTGGATTCATTCTTCCGGCGATTTCCGGATTGCGGATCGTATTTTCGTAACTCGCGTAACACGGCGAGTAGTAATAAAGAGGGTAATTAACGAAATCCTCGTTAATTGCCTGCCGGCAGCGAGTGAATTCATTTTGTTGGCTGCGAAATCTCCGTACACATAAATATTCCTTTAAATTATTCAAAAACACGTACACGACTGCAAATTCCATTTAATTATATTATTTAAATATTGGCTTTATTTATAAAAATTTTGAAGTATTTAGATTTTTCTTCGGTTTTTAAATTCCCCCGCGAGAGAGAGAGAGAGAGAGAGAGAGAGAGAGAGAGAGAGAGCGAGAAGAGAGTTTCGTTTTTACGAGATATTTCGCACAATGTTCCAGCATATTCTTCAGATATTGTAGTAATAAATACCACGGCTTTTAACCCCCCGTCTCTATAGCTTCGGGCTTGAATATCGACCTGCCGCACAATAGACGCGCGATCAACATTTTCTAGAAAAAAAAAAAAAGAAAAGAGGAAAAAGAAAACTTCACATTTGGTATTCTATGAGGAATACTTGCCGGGTGCAGTTCGCCACGTATACAGGACACACCCCGTATATATATATGTATACATATATATATATATATATATATATATATATATATCCTTCTATGTATACGAGAAGGTGTCCCGCGGCTCTCGATGTATGCAAGAGAGATGTATGTATGCGTGCGCGCCACACGTATACATACATCTACATACATCGTCGTGTTACGACAATTAGGTAGCGGAATGCAGATTGCGGTCGGTTGCTACCCGTAGTTACTGTACTCTGAAGGGGACGTTTCATGGAGAGGGAGGGGTGAGTTAAAGGGGCCAATCGTGACGTTGTACCGCCATGACCATCCCTGGAGACGCAAACCAATTGAGGCAATCATTTCGGAATGAAGAGACCGAATCGTATAATATAACGCAATTGTATGCATATTCTATATTTTTGCTTCCCGTTTCTCTGTGTTGCGTTTTGATTTTTTTTTTTTTTACCACACACATAATATTTCACGAAGAGAAATTAATTATTCCGTTTTCCGCGCTCCAATCTAGCGAATGCGGCCTATATTATGCACTATCTTGAAAGGCCAGTTAAATAGGTAACACCTCGTAATTGCCTCGGCAATTACGTATTCTCTCTCTCTCGGTTACAGGTGGTTTTAGGCAGTTGTGCGCGCGAGCAAAGCGATTATTATACGCTTCTTTCGCTCTCTGTCGATTATTTTGCACAGTAGAATTTTATTTATTAACCGACTTATGTCATCGTGAAAATATAATATTGAAACATTATCGATAAAATTAACATTGATTGATTAAAAATTCGAATTAATTGAGTGTAATTTTATTGTATAATAGTATAAACATTGTACCGCATTGTAATAGTACGATCAGAAAATGTATATATATAAAAAGTACGTGAGGGGTGTAAATGTTTTTTCATGGTGCTTCGAGCGTTTTTAAGATTTTTTCTTACGTAAAACGTAAGTAACACTCGCCGATAATTTCCATTCGTTGCGTGTCAATATCCGTAAATAATCTTTACACGTGGATGAATATACGACGCACACGTTCGCGCACCTGCGTCGCTCGGGAATGGCATAAACCCCAGGAAATTGCACCCTCGGGGTATCGTCTTCGCGAAGTCGATCAGTCTACGGACGATTGCGTCTTCCGGATTTTCCGGATTATGCAAACACGGGCACAAGTTCGTTTGTCGATAAAAGCGAGAACGAGACTGTAGGCATTAAAATATTATTCGTCTTATTCGCGCTAAATTATCCAATTGTCATCGACACGTGACTCGGATGAGATCCGCAAGAGAGGGGAAGGGAAAGAGAGAGAGAGAGAGAGAGAGAGAGAGAAATTATTTTTCACAAAAATTTCTCAATACAAAACTTGAATTAATGTTATTTTTATCGTTTGACGCGGTCCCGCGTGGAATAGCACACAATCTCGTTGTGTGTTCGCGTTGTTAGCGCTTTCGAAAAAAGATAGCGTTTAAACGCGCGCGCGCAGTAGATTACTTCTTCAAAAGATCTATGTAGCAGAGCGGGAGAGGATGTTCACATGGAAATACGGAGGATTTAAAGTACGAACGATCGGAAACGCGATACGCAGACTACGGTATCGCATGAAAGAAATCAGGTGTCGAGCGATCGAGGATTTTCGAGAAAAGCAGTTTACGTCACTCCGTAGAGCAGAGACCCATTTCCAGACTTCTCTGTGTTGGACGACATCAGATAAGCCACTACGGAAACAAACTTTTCGGCAGTATCGTCCTCTCCCGTGCTCGTCTCTCTCTCTCTCCTCTCGGTTTTTCCTTCCCGAGCGATCCTTTTATTATCGATACCTCGGATCGCGGAGCGATCCGCCTCCGCGCGCGATATCTGCAGCGCTGCTAATAACTTCCGGTCTCTTTGATTCAATTTAATCGAGAGAGGCAATTCTCCGCCTCCGTTGCCTTACCGGTACTTTACACTTTCTTGTAGACAAAGCGCTTTTCCCCTCCTCTCTTCCCTCCGCCCTCTCTCCATTTTCAGAAACTAACTTATCAATTAATTTCTTCTTGCCAGTGCGCAAGAGAGGGCTCGCTAATTATTTACTTACTATTACGACAGCGCATCTACGTCAATTTTCTACGCGACAACACGAGCCAATACTAAGCTCAAGTGAGGGAGCTCAAGCGAAAATTGGTCCCACAGCGTAGAAACGTTCTAAGAAACTTGGCAAGTCTCTCGGGTAGTCTTGAAAATGAGAAAATTACCTTTGCAAACGAAACAGAGGATGTAACAACGACGTAATGTGTGTATTTGTTACATAAATTTTAATGCACTTTAATGTATTTTATATTTCATCAGAACTGATGTTTCTCAGTATAAACTTTATATTGAGAAAAATACTGAAAAAAAAACTTTTAACGTGTGGTTAAAAAAAAAAAAAAAAAAAAAACAAAAAGTAAACGCGTTTCGACTTGCTATTACATTATATCCGGTCTGACGCTTAATCGTTATCAAAGTTCAATGACGGCGAAGCAAAGATAAGAGTTGAGAGACTATCTCGACGAAAAAGCTCTATGAATACAGACCGAACTTGACGATTTATCACTCCGGCTTCTCGCCTAGGTACTTCTATAGATTTCGCGCGAAAACGCCTGCGCTTATACGCAGAACTATTGACTTCCGCGGTGCCTTCCTTACATAAGAAAGTGAGGAAGAGCAGCACGCTCTTATCGCTTTCGGCGCTCGTCAAACTGTCAGCCGTACAGAAATTTCAATTTTCAGCGAGCGCTTGAGCGTTTTAACGCCGCGAATAAGTTCAAACGCTCCCCGTTCGGAATGACTTATTCTCTCGCACAAGCGCTGTCCGGCGCGGGACAAAAGATATCCAGTCGCCGCCGCGACAGGATTAATGACACGCTCGGTCGGGTTCGTCACGGCATCGTGTGACTAACGACAACGCGAGAAAGGGAAAAACGTAAGAAGAGGGAGGATGTGCGTTTCGATTTCCCGCGAGCGGGGGATACTTTCCAATTGAGATTCTGGTCATTCCTGTGCGTGCTTATATTTATTTTAAAACAAAACAACCTTCTTGCAGGGATAGACCCTCGAGACGGATAGTCAAGTCCTGTCGACGCGAGTGAATCTTCATGGATTTACATTCTTACTCGGAGAGGAGGACTTCACGTCCCCGAAGAAAGCTCTTTCGACACCTGGACGCGAGAATAAACGAATACTCTCTCGAAAGGATCTTCCGAGGTCTAAAATTCGATTTGTATTTTGTTTGTTTGTTTTTTTTTTTTTTTTTTTTAATTCTCTCGGAGAATAAATCGTCGAACGCGATGGTCAGACGATCTTCGAATGCAATTTTGTCGAACGGCTTTGCGTATATTTTCATACTCTCCAATGACACAAACAACGACTTTGTTTTGTTATCGCGCGTTAAAATTACACCGCGATGATTACAGGGTTTTCCTACCTATACGCTAAACAATCGTGTCATTGGAGATAGCTCGTTCTATTATTAGAGCTTTGGCAATGCAATGAAACAATTTAGAGAAAATTAGAACCGACGATCTGACTTTATGTAATTACAAGTTTATAAACAAAATCACCGTTTACGCAAGCTTACTGTGTGTAAACTGTTTGCACAATGCGATTGTTGAGCCACCGAGCAACTGTTCCGTTTTAGCGCGTGTTCTCGCTCGCGTCGAATTGTTCTCTCCCTCTCTCTCTCTCTCTCTCTCTCTCTCTCTCTCTCTCTCTCTCTCTCTCTTTGTTATATATATGTATTACCGCGTCGTGTATCTACCGCGGGCTAATTAATTTCTGCATTTCTTATTGCGTCAGTAACGAATTAAAATCACACTCGTCCGTTCTGTTGAGAAATTCGCCGATTATCCCGATGAAACCTGTGTTAGTTGTTGTTAATTAAGGATTGCGTAAATTCAATTTACGCTGGCAAATGGATGGCGGTCGCGCGAAATGACTTATACTTGAAAACGATTTACAGCGATGTATACCGAACACGCGCTACGCGTCCCCGCGCGATGTTTGTATTGCGTCCGCGTTGCAACTGTCCGAAGCTTCGCGTCGTCCATTAAACATCGCGCAACATCCACCACAACGGCAGGAAAGAGAGACAGAGAGAAGACACATAATCTCTCGTAAATCCAAAACCATTACCATATACAAGTCCGCTTTTGTATCCAGCGCTTTCCTCTGTAAATATCGCCGTTTCCCTTTGTCAATGCTTTACACGCCCGCCCGTTTCTTTTCTCCCGGAGTTCCTCTCTTATCCCAGAAGCCTGGATCGCGTTCTTCAATCCCTATGCGTCTCCGCGCGCGCGCACTCGGATAACTCTTTCTCTTTAACGCGGATTACGCGAAGTCTCGTCCTTCAGATCTCTCGTCGGGTGATAAATTTGTTCGGCTCTCAGAAACGGCGTGCGGCGGCTCGTTTTATCCCAAAGTCTGAGATATCGTGTGCGTTCTCTTCCCTCTCTCGGCGAAAAAGCATCTCATGGCAAATTCCGCGGATGTTCACCGCGCGCAATTTCAGGATCGCGAACAACACCGACCGAAAGTTTGCGACAACGATGAGATGCAAATTACACGTTTCGAAACATATACACAGAAAATAAAATAATTTATTGTTTAAAACAAATAAAATTCTAAGAATTCTTAGGTTCATTGAAATTTGGACTAATTAAAAATTCTCAACTTGTGAAACTTAAAAAAAAAATAAAAAAAATAATAGATTTGCAAGAAAAAACAATAGCTATCGCGATATTTCGGCACGATCGAGCACGAGAAGCGGTTTCGTTCGAGGCGATATAATTTTCTAACACACAGTTGAATCCTCATCTGATGTAATCCCCATCAGCGGCGGTTCCCAAACGAGTTTTGCGACGTAAACGAGTTCGCGGCTCCTTCGCCCGTCTCCTCGTTACTTTATACGAACGTAAAGATACACGCTCTCTTTATCAGAAGCGACGTCCTCGAGGAGTTCCTGATTGGACGACACTTTCCAAAGCATAAAAGACGGTCGTTCGCGCCTGTGTCGGGCTTTTCCCTCCGCGGATCGATAGTCGGGAAAGAGGTAGAGCGATATCGTTGTCTACGATAAGCTCTCGTCGCGGATAAACGACGAATCGATGGGAGATTCTTTCTTCCAAATCGATCGCGAACGAGGCGGCGGGACGTTTTATCGAAAAATATGATTTATGTGACGCGGGGGCAAGTTTGAGCATGCGTCCTCGACACGCCGCGGGTCAATATCGCGGAGTTTATTTGATAACCGGCTCCTCGACACGCGGTTTCTTCTTATTCTTAGTCCCCCATGCCGAATGCAGATGTGAGTATTTGAGGAATTCAGCGAGAAGTGTCAGGTAAATATGTACCGCTCAGTTCAAATGTGAAAAGTGTAGAAAGTGTGTTGTTGTATCCGCGTCGCATAAAAATGTGACAGATATTTTTACTTCGAGACGACTTTGCTTCAACTTTTTAGTTTTTTCGCGGCGTCTACGAGACACCGTCGCACGAACGAAACTGAAACCAACGTTAAAAGCATGTCCGTCCTGTCAAGTCGCTCGTTTATACCTTAGAAAACGGAAACTACGTACAAGTTCACAAAGTGCGATATTTCCAGATCTCACCTGTAAATGTCAGAGAGTGTTGCGATCCTATTCTCGCGGAGCGACTAGCAAAATTTTTTGTGATTTAAATATATCACACGTAAGAGTTACAAAAAAAATTTCTTTTCTACACACTCCAAATTATATTTAATTACAAAAACGTTTTTTAATCTTTTTCTTTAAATATTCCAATTACATTTTAAATGTTATTGTAACAAAAAATATCTTGCTCGATTCTTCTATTTTAATAAAAAAAAAAAAACTTACATTCGGATTTTTTTAGTCGCAAAAAGAGGATGTGCGTTATCGTACAATAAAAGCGTGCGTATATTAATATATATGATACTTAGACATTATGTCACAATATGCTATCACGCCATAAATGTCCCGCTCGAATTACAACACCACGGCGAGTATAATCTTCACGCGTATTAACGCTCGTTTTCCTCTCGTGCGGCAGTAAAAAGGGTAAAGCGCGTATTCTGACTTTTAATATACTCGATAAAAAAACCTTCAATCTGACGCGATCAATCTCGACATAATCTTTGAAAAATACTCTCTATTGTGTAATATAATATACGTAATACATAGTTAAAATAATATTTTAAGACAACGATTTTCAGAGAATCTCAAGCGATTTGAACTTTTTGTTCGATGTTTCGTGACATTTTACATGAACCATTGCGACAGCAACCCCCCCCCCCCCAGACGTTTAATTAATCAGCCGAATTTCGTCGCAAAGCAACGTGTAAGCTAGTGTTTACTAGCGGTAGCTTTATTCGGCTGCTTTTGAAATCCTCTAAGAAGAGCTCTGCCTACGAGAGCTCTGGCTGGCTTAAGCGATGTTTAGCGAAGGATCCGCTATTATATTTGGAAGTACCCGTGTACGCGCTTAAGCACCCCGATGTCAGGTCAAACTGCCTTTACAACAATAGCTCCGTTATTATCTCTCCCTCAAGCGCGAATTGTTCCGTTAACATTTCGATTCTAAGGAAACAAGGTTTCAAGGACGTGGCGTAACACAACTGTTAAGGAATATTCGAGATTTACGAAAAGCAACAGCTGTTCACGCGTACATACACGTACGACATGTTCCAAGAGATAAATAGCTCTCGCTGAGGTGATCGGCCTGGCCGATTCTTCCCGATCATAAGCTAGCGACTGCCGGCAAATAGCGAGCAAAAGTTAATCGTCTGCGAGCAGTCAGGACGCGCGATTCCTAAGCAGCCGATCTAACCGCGCAACAAAGTAGTTATTTCAATTTGTATCAGTGTTAATATGTATGTATGAACTCAGTTAACAAGTGTCGCGCATTAATCAGCTCTCAGCCGAAATCCTTCCATCGATTCCTTACACAACGTATCGCAAATCGTAAACGGTACAAAATATCAAATAAAAAAACACACCAAGCTGTATATTAACTCCAACAAATATGTGCGATAGAAAATTTGCAAGTATTTTACAAAAATACGCGAGGAAGAAAAGTTAATTTCTCTCGGTTAATTAAAAGTTTCTCTCGCACAAATTTTGTCTTCCTTCTTCGTTCCTGCGAATGTGCGATGCGAACAATTGAATCGGATGGATCGTCATCGAGGAGCTAATGTGCAGAAGAACACGAGGTTTCTTAGTGTACGCTTATTTCTCTCTGATTTTCCGGCGGATGATTCGATAAGCCTCGAAGTAATCAAGTTCTAGTGGCAGCTGCCTACGACACCGCGTGGCAAGGCCCGCGCTCGTAATCCGTGGAACGGCCATATTGAAACGGAAACACAGAGGCCGCTGACAGCAGAGATTAGAGAATTACTGCGAGCCAATAACCATTAAAGAGAACGACCGACAGTGTTCCGCGACCGCAAGCTGGGCTTTAAACGGCCCAATATTAAACAGCGTATTGCGCGGATAGCAACGACGCGAAGCACACACTCAAGTCGCATCACGTAAGCAAAAGATCGGCTGGGGAAGAAACTTCGAAAAAACGCGACTTGCCGATGTACCGTACGTTTGAGCGTTAATTTTTTCGATCGACAATTTCTTCCACAAAATTTTTGACTAATTTAAATACGTATTTTGAAGTGCGGCAATGAGCTTCGCGAGAGAACAATTTGTGAATTCCCAATATCGCGAATTTCTTTCTCTCTCTCTCTCTCTTTCTCACACACACACACGATTATAGTCTGTTAAAGTTTCATGTGCGCGCGAAAATTTCGAGAAACTATTGCAATTCCGTCCATCGTCCTCTTCTTTTTCCTCCTTCCTCTCTCTCATTCTTTCTCCTCGGAGGCACAAGGTGAATTACTTTTACTCTGTTGCTCCGACGCTTCAACCGATAAACTTTACACGTTGAAAGATAGAAATTGGTTGTAAGAAATTGGAAGTTTTAATAATGTTTGCGAAGAAATAATGGACTGTGCGCGCCGCGATGTATCGTAAGACAATAATTTCGTTAAGTTTGTGCGCACACACGCACACACACACACTTACATGAAAAAGTTTATTTATAAATACTTAAATTTATAAGTTCTTGAAAACTGCCAACTCTCTCTGTTCGAACACATGAACTTTTTTCTATATCGGGGGACACAGAGAGAAACAAATGTTAAATTAATGCGTTCGATATATTTGCGAACACATTATTATGAAAAACAGACAAAGTTCCGCTCGCGCGGCAGTTTATTTACATTAAACCAACTTCCTTTGTTGTTCTGTCTTCTTTGACGTTGGTTAAATTACCCTTGGAAAACCGGTGGAAACTTTTAATAATATTCGCGGAAGAAATAAACGAGCACGTGGTGACTACGTTGGACATTTTCGAAATTAAATAATTTGCTGCTTGAAACACAAATTTCTTTCGTATTCTTTGAAAGAGAGAGCTGACACTTAAAAACTTAAAACTTTTTAAATTACTCTCATATTTCAGCTATAACAGTGCGATCTAACTAAACTACTGATACAATCATATGCGCCAAATTGTGTGTATGTCTCTCTCTCTCTCTCTCTCTCTCTCTCTCTCTCTCTCTCTCTCTCTCTCTCTCTCTCTCTCTCTCTCTCTCTCTCTTTATCTCTTTCTTTTACGTAGATATTGCTGCTGTCTGTCGGAAGTAGAATCTGGAAGAGTTTTCAACACGAGTAAGAACAATGAGTATCAAGTCGCGATCAAAGCCGCAAGAAGAAGGATTGATGAAAGTATTTAGCAAACTACTTCGCGGTCAAAGTGGATTAGAGAGTTAACCCCGAAATGGAACTTCTCAGGTGGTGGGAAACGAGTTGCAGTAGAGTATATAACTTCAAACGCTTTTCGAGAGATGAGGGCTTCGCTCGGCGACGACGGCGGCGGTAAATTAGAGCGATTGTGCGTTCCGCCGTTGCGCGGATATCGCGCTGGAAGTGGGAAAATTTTTGGCCGCGTATCAGATGTGTATTTGTCGAAATAAAAATCTCTCCGGGGAAAGGGGAAAATATTCGAATTTATACAGTCGGCGATTCTAAAACGCGATAAACGATGCCGCACGCTATCAGACATTTTTATCCCTATTCGCGAATGATAAACGAGCTTATACGAACTAGTACCGCGCTCGCAATACAATTCTTATCCGTGCGTTTTAAAGCCTCGCCGCGGAAAGCTACTCCATTTTCATGAGAAATCCCATATCCCGATCTCTTGCATTTAAGAATTAAAATCCAAAGGTTATAACTTCCTCCCGTCTTCGTCTTTATATACATTCGCATTTATTGCGTAACTTTAACATCCGCTTGAATAAAAGACACTGTTTTACGGGAAGAGAGAGAGAGAGAGAGAGAGAGAAATGGCATTAGAACACACAGAAATAAGAGTTACGTCCTTATAGTTAATATATGTTTTTCTTCTTTTATTGTTCCATTCGAGTTTCCTTCCGACCGTCTCGGCTGCTTTCAGCTACCAGATTTTCTTCATTTGCTTCAAATCCCCCTTTTGCGTTCATACGTACATTCTCGTTCCGTACTGAGAAAACATCCTTATCGACAAATCGCAATAAAAGAAGAAGAAAACCACGCAACCGTTTCGCTCGCTTAAATTTTTTGCTAAGAAAACTATCGAACATATGCAACCTGAACGTGTTTCATCTTTTCGCCATGTGAGAATTTTCGCTGTCACCGCGAGCGAGCTATCGTCAATTGGTCGCTGTACTTTCTTTTTCTCTCTCTCTCTCTCTCTCTCTCTCTCTCTCTCTCTCTCTCTCTCTCTCTCTTTCCGAGACTTAATTCCAACTCCGTATCCAGGCAAAGAACCGTACGAACTCGTCCGCTCAGTTGCGACAGAAGTTTCCAATAATGTGAAACTAGTTAGCGACTTTTTTATGTTATATATATATATATATAACATAATGTATATATATCGCGCATGTGTCGCACGCGCGGCCGCTCAACTCGGACACGTACCACCAAGTAAGTGTGACTTATCGGTTTTTCGAACAGTGACAATCTTAACATTATTTCTTGGGAAATTGTTTGGAAAAAAAAGTTCAGTCATGAGCAAACTGCGATTGAGGTATAATTAAAACTTAAAAGCGCACAGACAAAAATATCTTACCGAGAGAGAGTTGAAACTGCGAAGATTCGAAATTGCGTTACACAGCGTGTCGTGCGACGTGTCGAATATTTCGATTCGTGATCGTTTGTTGAAACATCCGCGCATATCGCATATATCGCGCGCGTGTGCCTCTCGGTTGTAGATTGTCTTTTTATGATAAAAAAAGACACAATTTGGGCGTTTCGTGATCCTTTCGCACATTGGATGCTTGAAAATTTGATACGTGTGAAAAATTGATACGTTCCGTGCCGCGTAGGTCGCATACGCCCCGCGTTGATTTTTCCGTTCAAGCCATTCAAAATGTTTTATAAAAATATTTGTATGATTTTTGTAGTATTATAAATAGTGTAAATCATATGTCAAGCAAAATGATTAATTCTGATAAAATAGATCCGCGTGTACGATCCGCGCAGCATGAACGGAAAGTCATCGAAAATCCGGCATAGAACGTGTCAAATATGTGTATACGTAATATTTTTACGTGTACATATATATGTATTTTTGCATGCTATTATTTATTTCATTATTGATCAAAAATTACAAGTCAATTTGTCTTATAGTGCAAATATCAATATATATTAGTGCATTTTTAACATTTGTGTATTAAATTTTTTTTTAATTATAACTTTTTGATTCCTTCGAAAATAGTGCAGGTTTGGGCGTTGTTTAAGCCTTTGCTGTTAAAGAGTTAATTTGTCAAGTTGTTGATTAGTGACATGGAGGTCCTGTTGGCTTTGTTGGTTTTGTTGGTTTTGTTGGTTTTGTTGGTTTTGTTGGTTTTGTTGGTTTTGTTGGTTTTGTTGGTGATCCAGTTGGTCCTGTCGGGCATTCAGTTGGTCCTGTCGGGGATCCAGTTGGTCCTGTCGGTGATCCAGTTGGTCCTGTCGGGGATCCAGTTGGTCCTGTCGGTGATC